>NC_142013.1:42919496-43071114 GCF_049901735.1 Notechis scutatus
CACAACAGATATAAGCTAAATGTAAACCACTCCAAACTTGATTGCAGGAAGTATGATTTCAGCAACAGAGTATTCAATGTCTGGGACTTACTACCTGATTCTGTTGTCACCTGCTCAAACCCCCACTCCTTTACCCTCAAACTAAACTCTATTGACCTCACCCCATTCCTAAGAGTTCTGTAAGGGGCATGCATAAGCGCACAATCGTGCCTACTGTCCCTGTCCTATTGTCCCCAATTATTAGTTCCCATTTCTTGTATTTAAACGTATGTTTATTCTTGTTTCTGTTATATTGTAAGCTTTTGACAAATAAAATAAATAAAAATAAAAATAAATAAATCATTTCTACAGAAAGAAAAATATTTCTTCTTTTTCTTTTCCTTTAACTTTTCCTTTTTCCTTTCTTTTCTTTTCCCTAAGTTTGGTCCCAGATTTATTCTTCTTTTAAATACTGGGATATATAGTTATCTTTAAAAGTTATACTGTATATAGACTCCAAAGTACTGATTGTATTTATAAAATGTATACAAATGAAATATATGGTACACTCAATGTTCAGTCCCTTAAAAGGCTATTAAGATGGTAATTATATCCTTGAAAGCAAACTTTTATTCCCATGCATCTTGCTCAGACCTAAATACTGTTGTATTCAAGGAAAAATTCATGCTGCCTTTTTTCAGAGATTGACCATGGGAACAGGACATCTTTTCCTCACAAAGAACTTTAGCTTCCATAAATATCTTTAAAGATTCAAATGTAGCAGAAAATTCAAATTGTAGGCCATTTTGGAATAACAGGGTAGAATTATAGTGGAAAAATTTCAAAGACCTGTGGGCTGAAAAATTGGATGCTTAGAGGGATTGCATGTGGCATGTTTGCCATACATTTCTTATCCCTAGATTGAATTACTAAGGAGGGTTAATATCTAACTGTTTCTCAATCACATGTTTTTCATCTCTATCACAGAGTATTGTATTTGACATTCCACATATCTATATCATCTTACAATGATTTTAAGAGTTTTTTCTTTTAAAAAGGAGATGTGATACATTATACGTATTATTATTTCATTCCAAAATACCTATTAAGTTATAATACTGAAGGCAGCTAGATAGTTAGGCTTTGCTCATAATTAGAATTAGTTAAATTTTGCATATTCTTTGTAGATATGTAAATCTTCTTAATGCAATAAAAACACAATGTTATTTGTTCTTTAAGCATGCAATTTCACAGAAACTGCAGTAATACATGTAGTTCTTGTTTAACAACTGCATCATTTAGTGTCCATCCACAGTTACAACAGTGATGAAAAAAATAATTTTACAACTAATCATCATATTTATGACATTCACAGATCTGTAAAAAAAGGAAAGCTAATGTGAGATTATAAGTACTTCACTTAGTGACCAATTAATATTGCCAGTCCAAATTCTGCTCGCTAAACAAGGACTAGTTGGATTTTCATTGCTGTTGTTCCTGTTGGGCTCTTTATAAAATACAAACAATGCATTCTCAATTTATTTATTTCAATTTTAAGTAGTACTAGGAGCTTGCCCTTCCTGAAACCATCATCTGTGAACTATCCTTAAATATCACAATTCGATTCTTACTATGTTACAGAGCACCTGATTATGACATCGAACATGTAAACAAGCTAAATTCATTACTAACATGGGCTGCATCCTGCCCATACCCTTTTATCCTTCTTGGTGATTTCAATCTACCTCATATTGACTGGACCCTAAATGATTGTACAACTGAAATCATACACACAACCTTCTACAATGCTATTACAAATCTGGGACTGGAACAACTAGTAACCAACAACACTAGACTAAACAACTGCCTCGATCTCATCTTCTGCAATAGTTTGAATTTAATTTACGGAATACAAACTAAAGAACCCTTTTCCAGTAGTGACCACAATATGATTGACTTTTGTCTCAACATACGTCCACACAAAAATCACCACAATGATGTAATCCCCAATTGTAACTTCAAAAAAGGCAACTATGATCTTATAGACAACGATCTCTCATCCCTTGATTGGCAATCTCTATTCACTGGATGCAATACCGTTGAAGACCATTACAACATATTTTTACTTGAAGTCAAAAGAGTCATCAAACTATATGTTCCAACAACAACTCCCAAAACAAAACAAAAAGCAGATTACCCATATCAATAAGGAAACTTCAATCCAAAAGAGATCACTCTGGCGGAAAAACAAATCTGGTCACGTTGCCAATTTCAAAAACCGATACAAAAATTTATGCCACCAGATAAAGACCGAATGCACCAATTATCACATTAAACAAGAGGAAAACCTTCTAAGCACCAATTCCACCCGTGCTTTTTACAATTTTGTAAACAACAAACTAAAAGACTCAAGGTCCATCCCTCCCTTGTTGGGACCTGATGGTAAAGACTGCAACGACGACACCATTAAAGCCAACATCTTTAACACATTCTTCGGCTCAGTATTTGTAAACAGCAATGGATCATGCCCTGTATTTCCTAGCCGTACCACAGATAACAACAATGATCTAATACATATCGATTTCACAGAAGACAATGTTGAAAAATCACTACGCAATCTAAAACCATCTCTATCTATTGGACCGGATGGAATATGTGCCTATTTCTTAAGAAAGCTATCCACTGCCATAGCCAAACCTCTAAGCATAATCTTTGAAAAATCTTTCAGGACCAGCTCCTTGCCTAACCTATGGTCACAAGCCACAGTCATCCCCATCTTCAAAAAGGGAGACCCAAGCCTAGTTGAAAATTACAGGCCAATCTCCTTATGCTGCGTCACCTGTAAAGTCATGGAATCAATTATTAACCAATCCATCATCCTCCACTTAGAGACAAGCAACCTACTCTCCAATAAACAATTTGGTTTCAGAAAAAAAACTATCCTGTAATCTGCAACTCTTACACTGCAAAAACATATGGACGACACAACTCGACCAGGGCAAAGCAATAGACGCAATCTACATAGACTTCTGTAAAGCCTTTGATTCAGTGGTACACGACAAACTACTCCTAAAAATAAAATCCTATGGTATCTCTGGACAACTGAATAACTGGATAGAAGCATTCCTGTCAAACAGACAACAAATGGTCAAAATCGGGAGCGTCCTATCAAATCCAGTACCTGTCAATAGTGGTGTCCCCCAGGGCAGTGTTCTAGGACCAACTCTCTTCATACTCTACATAAACGACCTCTGTGATCATATTAAGAGCAATTGCGTTCTCTTCGCTGATGATGTAAAGCTGTTCAATACCACAGACAATACTGCTACCCTACAAAAAGATCTTGACTATGTATCTGAATGGTCAAACAAATGGCAACTTCAAATCTCAACAAATAAATGCTCTGTCTTACATATTGGCAAAAAAAATCAGAAAATAAAATACAAGCTGAATAGTCAAGATCTTGTTGATGACCCAAGCTCTGTAAAGGACCTTGGAATACTCACCTCTAATGATCTAAGTGCTAGAGCCCACTGTAACTACATAGCCAAAAAGGCATTAACAGTTGTAAACCTAATCCTACGTAGCTTTTTCTCTGGTAATATCACACTACTAACCAGAGCATACAAAACATTTGCTAGACCAATACTCGAATACAGTTCATCAGTCTGGAACCCTCATTACGTATCTGATATTAGCACAATTGAGAAAGTCCAGAAATATTTCACAAGAAGAGTTCTCCACTCTTCTACTCGTTGTAGAATACCTTATGCCACCAGACTTGAAATTCTAGAACTAGAAAACCTTGAATTACGCTGCCTTCGGTCTGACTTAAGCATGGTATATAAAATCATACATTGCAATGTCCTACCTGTCAATGAATACTTCAGCTTCAACCATAACAACACAAGAGCACACAATAGATACAAACTCAAAGTAAACCGCACCAAACTTGATTGCAGGAAATACGACTTCAGCAATAGAGTGGTCAATGTCTGGAATACTCTACCCGACTCTGTAGTCTCTTCCCCAAACCCCAAAAACTTTAACCTTAGACTGTCTACTATTGACCTCACCCCTTTCCTAAGAGGTCTGTAGGGGGCGTGCATAAGCGCACCAACGTGCCTACCGTCCCTGTCCTATTGTTTCTCTTATTCCTCTTTTATTTTTCTTATATGTACCCATTTCATGTATTCACAACTATGTATACACTTATACTTATTATCTTGTAAACAATTGGCAAATCAAATAAATAAAATAAATAAATAAAATATTGTGTACATGAGCTTCATACAGTCATAAATAATGAATATTCTTCACATTCAGAGTTTCTTTTTGAAACTTTATAGTTTTAAATAAGTCACTGGACAGCATCTACATATAAAACAGAATCTGAAAATTGAGTTTTTAGTAGTTACATATGTGTTATTACTAGCCAAAACATTGTAGTCTTTATTCAAAACATTGTATTCTTTATTCCTCCATCTTTGATTGGACAGAGTCAAGCAAAGCTGAAGCTGTGACATCCAATTTACAGTCTAAAAATGATGTATATCTGATTAAATTCAATATATATTCTTTTGAATAAAAATTGTGCTATTCTCTTCAGGAATTTCTTTTATTTCTAAATTACAAATGTTTGCATTCAAATTTTAGTATATTATGCAGTAATAATAGCAGGTTGTACATCCCCATTCTGCCCCACAGAATAGCTTCTATTCATCCAGAACAACTCTGATGGAAGGGGAGTGATTTTCATCAAGATAAAAAGATCCATCTGTACAAGGAGCAAATGTTGGAGAAAATATTTTAATCGAACAGGCACAAATTGAAAGCTATAGTGATATTGGTGAAAGAAGTGCTGGATTTGAATCTAGCCCCAAAGTCTGCATGCTTATCAAAAATTGGATTTAGGAACTTTTCAGTTATAGTAACCTGAAATTTATATAGCAAAATAGGTATTTTCCCTATATCTTCTGGCATGTTTTCAGGTAGGGGAGTTATTTTTGGCTCACTTTGAATTGTTTTGCATTGTTATGATGTATCCATCTATTCTATATAGTACAAAAGATAGTACAGATGCAAAATATAGCAAAGACACAAAATATAGTAGAACTATATAAGTTGTATAGTCTTACTATAGAGAACACTACAGATATGTATTAAGGTTCAAGTTTCTAACAGTATCTGCTGAATATTATCATTTACAGGAAAGTCTGTTTATTAAATAAAAGTGTAAAGATTTCATAATCTATGGGCAAAATAGCAATGTTGCATGTTTGTTTTGTGTGTGTGTGTTTAGCTTAAAACTCACACAAATTCTTACATGATTCCAAAAGCCATATTTAAAAAAAAATATTTTCTTTGCTGCACAAGTTGTATTTGGGCACATCATGGCAATTTGATATATTTTCCAAGGGTTTTGTGACTGCTCTATCAAATACTAGTTTGTAGCATATTTCTTGACTACTTGATGACTAATTCTAAAAGGCAGAATCTATCCATCACTTCAACATCTTGGCTGTCAGTTCTAAGGCTGGTTGTTCCACTTGTCATTAGTTTGGTCTTCTTAATATCAATATCATTTAGTTCCGGGTTTTTTTTCATTATGCTTTTGACTTTTATTATTACAGCTAGCAGATCCTTTGCTTTTCAGCTATCAGGGTAATATCATTAGTATATAGATTATTGATTTTTTTCCTTTAGTTTTAAAGCCATATTCATCTTTTAATTTAACTTCCCTTAATATTGTTCAACATATAAGTCAAATAAATAGTCTCTTTCACCATATGGTATCCATACTGTGGTTTCTTGACTTACATATACGTTTTCATGAGAGAAATGATATTTTCTGATATTTCCATTTTTTTTAGAATTTTTGAAATTCTGACATGATCAACATAATCAAAGGTCTTTCTATAATCAATGAAGCATGTAGTTATTTCTTTCTGATATCCCTTGGCTTTTTCAATTATCCAGCTTGCATCACCTTTTTCCTTGGGCTTTTCTTAAGCCAGTTTAAAAATCTAGCATCTCTTTTTCCATATAGGAGTCTAATCTGTTAGATGTTGGATGATTCTTAGCACTATTTTGCTAGCATTATTTTGCTAGCATGTGAAATTTAGGATATTGTTCAATAGATCTCTCTCTCTCTCTTTTTTTTTTTCTCTCTCTCTCTCCTTCTGTCTCTTTGTTGGGCACTGTCATTCTCCTGATTTGCTGACATAGCCTGGTTAAAATCATGACTGATTATTCTTCTGTTGCTCGTACTGGGGCTTTTGAGACATCTTTGACTTTTATTTTCCAGATACACTCTAGTTCCTCCTTTAGGCCCTGAGTCTTCTTCAGCTTCTCATATTCATTCTTCCTGATGTTGTTGTCATTTTAAGTGCTACATCTATTACCACCACTGGTCCTTGCCTACTATCACAATGTCTGGCTGATTGGCCAGTACCTGCAAGACTGTATCTGGGAGTCCCACATAATGTTAGCCCTGTTAGTTTTTATGGAATTTCAAATCTGGACTTGGGAGCATACTTTGTGCAGTTATTCCTGTAAAAAATGCTCGATATTCAGTCGTGGCATTCATTATATGCTGTTCCTGCCTGTATGTCACATCCTGCCCCTATATAGCAATAGCACTTACATACCACTTCACAGTGCTTTACAGCCCTCTCTAGCTGGCTTACAGAATCAGCATATTGCCCCCAACAATCTGGGTCCTAATTTTACCAACTTCGGAAGGATGGAAGACTGAGTCAGCCTTGGGCCTGGTGAGATTTGAACTGCCAAACTGCTGGTAATATGCAGTCAGCAGAAGTAGCCTGCAACCTCTGTGCATAGTCTGCATCTTGGGTCCTGTCCAGTGTTATATACAACTGTTTCAATAGATCTGGTGCTTATTATTTGTTCTTGTGCTGCTATGATTAGTGCCTCAGGGCTATCTTTTGGTCAAGCACTCTCCAGCCACTGGTAGGATTTCTCCATGTAAGCCACTTCATATATTTTTTTGTTTCCAAGTTTTATTGGCTTTTTATTTTTAAGTATACATCAATATCAGCACATGAACTGTGTGGCTTCTGGGTATAATTCATTTTGAAGCAAACAGCAACAATGATAATCATAATAGTTGTCATATTAACCAAACTTATATAATCCTAGTATACATGGGTTTTTAGGGTAATTATTCAATATTTCAAAGTTCCATTTTAATGCCAATGATATTATAACCATACATGGTAATACCATCTTTCAACCTCTGATCTTTTCCATCTAATTATTACTTATATTCTGTTATATAAAAATTACACCTGTTAATATTCTATTTCTTATTTTTACCTCTATTCTAGCTTCTAATCATGTTACCATTGGTAATCCTAGTATTAATACATATGTTTATATTAAAACATAGTCCTTCATTATTTATTTGTTCAAAGTCACAATACACCATTCAAATACCAGTCATCCTATTATTTAAATATACCTAATAATACCATCTTTCAACCTCCAATCTTTCCATCTAACTATTGCTTCATATGAAGGTGTGTGTTCTTATTTCTACCTCTATTCCAATTTCTAATCAGGCCATCATTATATTAGAAAAAAGAGATAGATAGATAGATAGATAGATAGATAGATAGATAATAGATAGATAGATAATCTCAATTTTACACGGGAAAAGACCCAAACACATCAAGACATGTGTGTGTGTGTGTGTGTGTGTGTGTGTGTGTGTAGGTCTAGGTGTGTTTGGGTCTTTTCCCATGTAAGATTAAGAGTGTCTTGGCGACGGACTTCCAGTTTGAGCTTCTTCGGCGACAGACCAAAACCTTGTCTCTCAGAGGCTTCGATCGGTGCTCGCCGCTGGAGCACCCCGAGCCGGCTGGTTTCAGGGCTAAGCCACCCCGTAGAGGTGGTGAAGAGGGGGGAGACTGCCTGCAGGGTTGAGGAGAGCTGCATCTCTCCTCCCCAGCTGGCCATTACTCCCTTTCCCAAAGGCAGTTGTAGCAGTGGTCAGAAATGGCCACTACAAATAAGAACTCGACCGGAAAAGAATGTGCAGGAGGAAGATAAGAAGAGAAAGTTTTGGTTGACCGGGTCAAACAGCAAAAGCAACAAATAAGGTACCCTGGAATTTAAACTTAACAACATTGTTCCCAAAGAAGATTTTGAAGCTGCGAAGGAGAGAGAGAAAGGAAAGGATTAGGTTTTTTTTCTTCCCTTCCTTATACTGACAGCTAAGAGACTTAAGCAAGAAACTGAAAAAAAAAAAATCCACTTTGACATTAATAGGCATCTAAGTTGAAAATAAAAGTCAAAGGGATAAATAAAGATTTCAGGACATTTAAAAGTTTTTAAAAGCTGGAAAAGAAAAAAAAAGAATAGAAGGGCAGGATCTGGAAAAATGGAGGAGACTGCCTGGAATTAAGGAATGGAACTGTAATTAAAAGGAACTTACAGTGAAATTTTAACAAGATTCCTCAAAGATACATTTTAATGGAAACTTGGTAACAAAATAATAGAACCCCAGGAAGAGAAAGTGGAAAATATGCTACAGCTGATAATGTATGAAGTTCAAAGAGTCCAGGAAAGAGAGGAGATAGTAGAAAGAATGGAAGAAAAGATAGAACGGACAAACCAGCAAACAAAGCAAGAAGATGAAAACGAGACGACTATAAAGACAATAAAGACTGATGAATCATTAAAGATGGCTTCTTGTTTGTCCCAATCTTCTTGTTCTGCAAGCGTTTCTTGTTGCTTCTCATAGTTCCAGATCTCCATTTCTAAGAATTGAAACACGAAGCCAAAATAACTTCTCCCTTCTTGTGCGTCTTCTTTCCATTTTTAAAGTTCTGTTTTCAGTTCTTCTAAGAGTGATACCATTTTAAAAACTTTTAAACAAACACCTGGTTAATTTTAGTCATCTAGATGTAAAAACCAAAAATCACCAAGTAATCCAAATAATCCAAGTCTGTTTCTACTTGCTTCTTTTTTCCACTTTCTCTTCCTGGGGTTCTATTATTTTGTTACCAAGTTTCCATTAAAATGTATCTTTGAGGAATCTTGTTAAAATTTCCCTCCTCAGGATTGCTTCTATCTTTGTTTCTATTGATTCTCTGTTTCCCTACCTACTGATACAATATTCTTTTTACCTGTTGTATTCTCCTAATTTCTAAGCTACTATTTTTCCTTATTTTCTGAACAACATAATATTTGAACTCTGAACCCCAGGGCATTGAAAAGATATTGTTTTGTTATATTTCCATAGCAACCTATATTGTACTATACACACCCACACATTTATACATACACCATAGAGTTGCCAGGCTTGACAATTCTCTATTGTGAAGAGTTTTTAATACTAAAGATACACAGAGGATTAATGTATGAAAGATGTAATGAAATAAAGGTGTATTTCAAGTCAGCTTCAATAGGAAGTAGATTGTTACGATCTTTGCAACTTTTCCTAGCAATAAATAAGTTCACTCAAATAATGAAATATAAAACAACAAAATGCAGCAAAATAGTTAACCGTCTTGTTTGCTTTCCCATATGTTTCTATAGCATTAAAAGGGCATAGTATTGAATTGAGGTCTCGTGTTCTTTTTTTCTGTTTCTCTGATTGCTTGACAGTAGAAAAGAAAAAAAATACCATATACATTTTCAATGATGGCTTTAAAAGGGTACCTGCATATGTAACACTTGAGCAATTTCCTTACAAATTTTTATTTAGCACCCATCCATTTTCTATCTCATTTCCCATTTCTCAAAAAAAGGCAAGTAAGACAAAAAAAAACAAAAAACCCACAAAATTCAAGAAAGCATTATTAGTAATGATTTTTAAACTTTCTAGTTCACGATGTTAACTCTATTTCTAGGCAAAAAGCCTTTGCCTGGTGATAGTTTAAAACAGACAACTTAGTCGAGGAGTAAGAAAAATGTTGTCATTTTATCCTTTGATATAATTTTAATTGTATAAATTAAGAGAGGGAGAGAGAAATAATGTCAGCCTCCTTTATTACTATCTCTCTGAAGACCAATTCATGTTATCAAATTGCTATGATGAAAATTAAGTGAATCAACACAGAGCAATTTGATCCCTTTTGAAAGTGGAGCATAGATAGATTGCTGAAATATAGCTAAAATGCTACTGATATTGCATATTCTTTCTTTAGATTTCCTTCAGTAGAAACTTCTTTATCTGGAATAACTATTCTTTATGCACTCTTCTTTCACTAGAGATGCCCGAGAAATTTATGAGGTTGGCATTTTAATATGAACCAAATGCATTTATCTCAGATTAATATGTAACCCCTTTTTTATTCAGGAAGTAAAATGCCAAAAAAAACACCCCACTCTCTTTAAACTGTTGAAACCCTTAACTAACTTTAAAAAACAGAAATGATAACTTTCTATTTATTATTGTTGTTGTTATAATTGATATTAGTAATGGTAATCAAATTGGTGCTCATAGAGATAAAAGTTTAGTTATAGTCTCTCTAAGTCACCTTGGTGATAGCAGTGAAGACTGAGTCCCCATTGGTCCAGCACAAATATCTCTCTGCTACAGACTTAAAGTATACCTAAGGGTGGGTGGGTGGTCACCAACATCAAAGCATAATTTTACAAAGGAAATCAAGGCTGTTCAAATGTTGAAATTTAAACATGAAGCTATTGCATGAGCTTTCTCCACTTAATCTATCTCAAAGGGCAGCTGTGAAGATAAAGGATGGAAAGAACCATGGATTTCTTCTTTTGAGGGGGTGTCCTTGCTGCTCTCTGAGCTTGCTTGTTTTCTTGAAGATGTTTTACTAGCCTGAGTAGGTAGTGCTAGTCTAAGACCCCTCATTTCAACCCTGAGCTACAAATATTCTTTATTTGTATTTCTTCCTTTAAATGTTTTTTTCTTTTAAGGTTGAGGTATGAGGATAATTAATAATTATTAATAGTTCTAATCTTTACTTTTATTACTCATTTTCTGCATAATCTATTTACTCAAGAACCATTTATAATATAGGGGACATATCTTCAGTAATTTGGACTGATTAGGACATTTTCTGCAATTAACTGCTACATGGGGCGCACCTACAACACCAATTTATCAGAATGCTCCCTGTTCCCTTTATGACTTCACCTTTTTCTAGAATTCTGGGATACACTCACCCATCAATTGTATAGGGCTTATTTGGGGTCCAGAAGTGTTCTCTTTATTCAATATAAAAAAATCAACTGGGTCAAGAAATCGAGTGGGTTCATGGCACATATCCATGGTTGCATTGTATGGTAAGCATGGCACTCATATATAAAATGATATACTATCATCTTAGAATGATGAAAGAAATTCAGATACAAAGTCAAGCTCAAAGTGCATCTATATACCAAATGATTTCATAAGGAATTTTAAATTAATGTTTTTACACTAATTTAGAATTTATCCTGTGCGCGCATGCATGCACACACACAGCATATATTGGCCTTGCAGTGGGCTATGAGATTTAAAATATCACTATATATCTTTACTTAGAAGTAAGTTTAGTTGCACTTAATGGAATTCAAATATATGTGATTTTATAGTGATAGTTTTATCATGTTCCTCTAATTGCAGCATGTTTCCAGGACTTCTTTTTTAAAAATACCCATTTGATAAATTTTACACTTAATAATAATATTATTTAATCATATATATGTTTATCATTCTTATTATTACTTGACAAATCACTCCTCAGCCCATCCAATTCTCAGATTTCTGGTTGTGGGAAAAATAGGAAGCAGGAGTATTTAGGCATGTTTGTTGCCTTCAGTAGACCAAAATTCATTTTAAAAGGAACAATAACAATTGTGTGTATGTGTGTGTATGTTGTGCATGTGTGTGCATAAACTAAAATCAATCTCTGGGAGTAGGTAGAATGCTTCAATAGAACCAGGTTTTTCTGTCTATCCCTTTAAATAGCCTGTTTGCTAGAAATCTTGTACATTGGCAAAAAGTAATAAATCTGACAAGAAACCTTAAACTGTCATTTCAAGCATATAGATCTGGATTCATATCACTTTTTTCCTAAGTAGAAAATGTTTAGGATGACATAAAACAGTTTGATAAAAATATAGTGTTTTTCTTTCTAGAATTTTTTGAAGTCAGCCCAGTCCAATCACTGATTCAGCTATATTCTGCTCACTTGCTTAAGGCTAGGGGTAGGATTCCACCAGTTTGCACCTATTCGCTAGAACTGGTTATTAACATTCTAAGCAGTTCAGAGAACCGGTTGTTAGAAGAAATTACTGGCCTAATCCTGTAAGGAAGGCAGGAAGGAAATATTCTGGTGTTGCTTACAGAAACTGCCTCTCCATTAACCTTTATTACATTCTTGGCAGGACTAGACTTCCTGTCCCAGGAACTTCTCTGGAGTTTTTTTTACTTCCTTTTCTGGTACTTTGCTTGTGTGGAGTGACCATTCAAAGTTACAATGGCACTGAAAAAGTGTGACTTATGATCATTTTTCACACTTACGACTGTTGCAGCATCCCCACAGTGGCCAGGTGAAGAGATGCATGCCTCAGTGTGAGTGATATTGAATTGGCCACACCCAGCCAATAACATGATCCCCAAGCCACACCCACCACCTAAGCCACATCCACAGAACCGGTTGTTAAAAATTTGAATCCCACCCCTGTTTAAGGCCTGCACTCTTCTCATTTGCCAAGAACAGAGAATAATTACTACAGAAACAATGCTTCAATGTAGAGAGAATCCAACCATCATTTCTCTCTCCCTGCCCCAATTATTATACTCAGTTAACAGATCTTCAGAACATATTTTAAAACAGCAAACCTCCCTACTGACATCTCTTATCCCTCTGCCTGGCCTAGTTGACAACAACTTGGAGCAGAATGTGACTTTCCAACTTACCTGTTCAATGCAATTCCAAGAAGAGGAAACTATTTTCTGCAGGGCATATAGAGGAGTGACATGAGGCCCATCAGAACAAAGCTACCCTAATTAGTTGGAACACAGCTGGCTGGTTGTCAAAATGTAGACTTAATAATTTCATAAGTTTCATGATTACCTATCATTTCATCTTGCTGCAAGAAACTGTCTTCCAACTGATTTGAGAAACTGTCTTCCAACTGATTTGTCATTAAATGGACATACATCTTACACTAAAGAAGAGCTAAAAGTTCTTTTGGTATATTGATAACCATCAGCTTGAATGTAACAAAATAGTATACTACCTTGAACCTAATAATCAATATACATCTTCCATGATATAGCAATAGCAATAACACCTATATACTGCTTCATAGTATTTTACACCCCTCTCCAAGGGATTTTCAGAATCAGCATATTGCCCCCAACAATCTGGCTTTTACTGACTTCAGAAGGATGGAAGGCTGAGTCAACCTTCAGCCGGTCAGAATCAAACTCCTGGCTGGGGGCAGAGTTAGCCTGCAATACTGCATTCTAACCACTGTGCCACCATGGCTCTTCTATCAGAATTTATGGAAAGAACTGTTTAAATAATTACATAATGCATACTCATTGACATTTATATAGATAGGGAAGACTTATATTCCAGCTTTGGTCCTGATGATGAATTTCTATATGCACAATATCAAATCTATTGACTAGTTTAGAAGCTGATTTCTTCCTGTGTACAAGGCTGTTAGGGATAACATTGTTTTACCCTAACTGTTTTGGGTAAAGATAATAAAATGATGAATCATGGTTTGTCAGATAAAGTGTATGTGACTTTAAGCTAAAGGAATGTAATTAAGGGTGCAGCTGTAAAAGTACTATATAAGCAGCAAGGCACTCTCTGGCTCTTACTGGCTGGCTTATTGAAGACTGCGTTCTTGCTGGATCGGGGAGGAGAAGAAGCGTTGGATTACTTTGAAGATATTTCTCAACAGAGAGAAGATAAGTTTTGGACAGATTTATTATATGTGTACTGACACTGGCTATTCGACACGGACTTTGCAATTAGAGTATCCTCGACAAGACTTGACTGAATTTGGTATATGACTAATGGACTGTTTATAATGACTATGCTATAATTCTTAAATGGAATAAATTATAATTTTGATAGCACAAGCGTATCTGTATTTTTACTGCGTGTTAACGAGAAGGCTTATCTCACACATTTACCTGTCTTCCTATCTGACTTCGCTGCACATTCTGTTTAGTTTGTTTTCCTTAACACCCGTTGGGGAATCCAGGCTTAACAAAGGCAATCAAAGGATCTGAAAAAATAGATGTATGCTTGGGCTAAATAACCAATTCTATGTATATATTTGAACATATCTTTATATATTGAATGGATCCTTAAATAAAATCACCCTACTGAGCTTAATTTTTAGAATGGGTTCAAGAGTACCATAGCTTTATAGACTATTTTTTTTATTATTTCTTTATCAAACATGTACAAGATAACAAGTATAGGTATCAACATAAACATGAACAAAGTTTCTTGAGTATTTTAAAGTTTCTGAAATGGGCTACTATGTACCATTAATTAAATCTTGTGAAAGTTTCAGAAAGGAACAATTTAAAAATCTTCATCCCTTGCTTCAAGCTTTTAATAATATATCAAGCAAATATGGTTAATTACCATTTCAACAAATTGCTGTCTTCATTGATTTTGCCATATCATTTTGAAAACTCAATAGGAGGACAAACCTATGGCTGATTTGCAACTAACTGCAAAAAAAACTCCAATAGGAACTAATAAGGCAAAAAGATCAAATTGACTGAAATGATTTTTTATAAAAACCATGTCAATTTATTCACAGCATACCATTATTTAATTTATTTATAATTTGTGTGGCAATTTTTTTTCAAAATTACTCAATGGAAAAGAAAAAAAAAATAACAGGTGCAATTCTCATGGGTGAGAATGATGTAATGTTCTTCTTTTTCATTGTGCAACCATATCTTCCACAATCTGCAGCTTTAATTCACACTTGAATTAAATAACCCAAGAGAGAATATTATGTAGAACTCTTTATTTATTTATTATTTATTTTATTTATTTGATTTGCCAATTGTTTACAAGATAATAAGTATAAGTGTATACATAGTTGTGAATACATGAAATGGGTACATATAAGAAAAATAAAAGAATAAGAGAAACAATAGGACAAGGACGGTAGGCACGTTGGTGCGCTTATGCACGCCCCCTACAGACCTCTTAGGAAAGGGGTGAGGTCAATAGTAGACAGTCTAAGGTTAAAGTTTTTGGGGTTTGGGGAAGAGACTACAGAGTCGGGTAGAGTATTCCAGACATTGACCACTCTATTGCTGAAGTCGTATTTCCTGCAATCAAGTTTGGTGCGGTTTACTTTGAGTTTGTATCTATTGTGTGCTCTTGTGTTGTTATGGTTGAAGCTGAAGTATTCATTGACAGGTAGGACATTGCAATGTATGATTTTATATACCATGTTTAAGTCAGACCGAAGACGGCGTAATTCAAGGTTTTCTAGTTCTAGAATTTCAAGTCTGGTGGAATAAGGTATTCTACAACGAGTAGAAGAGTGGAGAACTCTTCTTGTGAAATATTTCTGGACTTTCTCAATTGTGTTAATATCAGATATGTAATGAGGGTTCCAGACTGATGAACTGTATTCGAGTATTGGTCTAGCAAATGTTTTGTATGCTCTGGTTAGTAGTGTGATATTACCAGAGAAAAAGCTACGTAGGATTAGGTTAACAACTCTTAATGCCTGTTTGGCTATGTAGTTGCAGTGGGCTCTAGCACTTAGATCATTAGAGATGAGTATTCCAAGGTCCTTTACAGAGCTTGGGTCATCAACAAGATCTTGGCTATTCAGCTTGTATTTTATTTTCTGATTTTTTTTGCCAATATGTAGGACAGAGCATTTATTTGTTGAGATTTGAAGTTGCCATTTGTTTGACCATTCAGATACATAGTCAAGATCTTTTTGTAGGGTAGCAGTATTGTCTGTGGTATTGAACAGCTTTACATCATCAGCGAAGAGAACACAATTGCTCTTAATATGATCACAGAGGTCGTTTATGTAGAGTATGAAGAGAGTTGGTCCTAGAACACTGCCCTGGGGGACACCACTATTGACAGGTACTGGATTTGATAGGACGCTCCCGATTTTGACCATTTGTTGTCTGTTTGACAGGAATGCTTCTATCCAGTTATTCAGTTGTCCAGAGATACCATAGGATTTTATTTTTAGGAGTAGTTTGTCGTGTACCACTGAATCAAAGGCTTTACAGAAGTCTATGTAGATTGCGTCTATTGCTTTGCCCTGGTCGAGTTGTGTCGTCCATATGTTTTTGCAGTGTAAGAGTTGCAGATTACAGGATAGTTTTTTTTTGAAACCAAATTGTTTATTGGAGAGTAGGTTGTTTGTCTCTAAGTGGAGGATGATGGATTGGTTAATAATTGATTCCATGACTTTACAGGTGACGCAGCATAAGGAGATTGGCCTGTAATTTTCAACTAGGCTTGGGTCTCCCTTTTTGAAGATGGGGATGACTGTGGCTTGTGACCATAGGTTAGGCAAGGAGCTGGTCCTGAAAGATTTTTCAAAGATTATGCTTAGAGATTTGGCTATGGCAGTGGATAGCTTTCTTAAGAAGTAGGCACATATTCCATCCGGTCCAATAGATAGAGATGGTTTTAGATTGCGTAGTGATTTTTTAACATTGTCTTCTGTGAAATCGATATGTATTAGATCATTGTTGTTATCTGTGGTACGGCTAGGAAATATTGGGCATGATCCATTGCTGTTTACAAATACTGAGCCGAAGAATGTGTTAAAGATGTTGGCTTTAATGGTGTCGTCGTTGCAGTCTTTACCATCAGGTCCTATCAAGGGAGGAATGGACCTTGAGTCTTTTAGTTTGTTGTTTACAAAATTGTAAAAAGCACGGGTGGAATTGGTGCTTAGAAGGTTTTCCTCTTGTTTAATGTGATAATTGATGCATTCGGTCTTTATCTGGTGGCATAAATTTTTGTATCGGTTTTTGAAATTGGCAACGTGACCAGATTTGTTTTTCCGCCAGAGTGATCTCTTTTTGGATTGAAGTTTCCTTATTGATATGGGTAATCTGCTTTTTTGTTTTGTTTTGGGAGTTGTTGTTGGAACATATAGTTTGATGACTCTTTTGACTTCAAGTAAAAATATGTTGTAATGGTCTTCAACAGTATTGCATCCAGTGAATAGAGATTGCCAATCCAGGGATGAGAGATCGTTGTCTATAAGATCATAGTTGCCTTTTTTGAAGTTACAATTGGGGATTACATCATTGTGGTGATTTTTGTGTGGACATATGTTGAGACAAAAGTCAATCATATTGTGGTCACTACTGGAAAAGGGTTCTTTAGTTTGTATTCCGTAAATTAAATTCAAACTATTGCAGAAGATGAGATCGAGGCAGTTGTTTAGTCTAGTATTGTTGGTTACTAGTTGTTCCAGTCCCAGATTTGTAATAGCATTGTAGAAGGTTGTGTGTATGATTTCAGTTGTACAATCATTTAGGGTCCAGTCAATATGAGGCAGATTGAAATCACCAAGAAGGATAAAAGGGTATGGGCAGGATGCAGCCCATGTTAGTAATGTATTTAGCTTGTTTACATGTTCGATGTCATAATCAGGTGCTCTGTAACATAGTAAGAATTGAATTGTGATATTTAAGGATAGTTCACAGATGATGGTTTCAGGAAGGGCAAGCTCCTGGGTAACTTGGATATTTTTTAGATGTAAGGATTTTTTATAGAATATAGCAACACCACCTCCTCGACGATTTTCACGATCTGATCGGTAAACATGATAGTCTCTTACTGTGGTAATGGAGTCGGGGAGAGATGCATTGAGCCATGTTTCACAGACAAATATAATGTCGAAGTTAGCCATATTTAGGAGGATGGGAAATTCAGGTATTTTATTCACGAGGCTTCTTGCATTGAGTAGTTTGCATTTAAGGCCGGCAGTAGTTGGGATTGAGGTAGTTGGGGGCGTGCGTGCCTAGTCTTGGGTGATGGTGGATGGGTTGAGGTAGGGTTGTGGTTGAGGGTAAAAGCTGAGTATTGGGTTGCGTGGCTTACTTTTGATACAGTCAGCATGGTAGTCAATGTACAGGTCCTTCTCTCCATTGTCTAGACGGTTTTTGAGTTCGATGCGGAGTACACGGGAGCGGGCACGTTGCTGTATGGTTAGGTCAGGGCGGCAACGGAGGTTCTTATGGTTGGTGTTGGTTTTGGCGAGTGAGTTTATAGTATAAATGAATTTACGTTTGCTTGATTCATTTTTGCAAATGACCCTGCACAAGCGTGGGGCCACAGAGCCGTCTCTATTTTTGAGCTCTCGGTCGATGCGGGAAATGTCAAGTATTTCATCAGCGGAGATGGTTGATGCTTGATAATCTCTGATGATGTTTTGGACAGTTGTGATGTCATCATTGACATTGATGTCTTCTAGACCAAATAAGATGGCCTTTGGACGTTTCCGTTCACGCTCAACGGCTTCTCTGATGAGGATTGGGATATCAATATTTGTCTGGGTTGTGTTTATTTGTGGATTGGGTTTTGGATTGGATTGTGGTTGTTGGGTAGAGATGTGGTTTGTAGCTATTGGATGTTCAGGTTTTTGCGTTGTGTCTTTTTTTTCAAGGTTGGATATTCTTTCTTTTACGGCGTCCAGGGATGCTACTATGCTGTTGAGGGATGTTTTAATGGTTACGATGGTAGGGGATGTTTCAATGGTTTCAATGGTATCAACTCTTTCAGACAGATCCAGTTTGGGTCTGCATGATTTGCAGAAATATGGAAACTCATTGGATGATTCTAGGTATTGAATCATTTGCTCAGGTAATCCCAAGCAGTCATGATGAGCGTATTTTTTACACAGAGAACATTTGATGTAGTTTTCATTATCCTTTAGATTTTTGTAGCGTTTAAGGCATGTGCAGGAGTCTTGTGGTTCATTGATGGGGATTATCTTCTCTTTAGGTTGTGGTTTGGCGTAGGATTTTCTTTTTGGCATGGTAGGATTGTTAAAATAGTACATTGATTGAATTAATTAAAGGAACAATTTTGGGTAATCTATATAGCCAATATTACATCAAACAATCAATTGCAGTAATCTCTCAAGTCAGATAATATTCCTGAGCAACAATCAGCCTGATCAATTAATTACTCTAATCACTAATCAATTAATTACACTAATCATTAATCACACTGTTCATTTAAATTCACTAAATCAATGATTTTGCTATTCAATTAAATTACATGAATTTTGATCTTTTAAACTAGTCAGTAATCACACTATTTGCACTAAACACTCTAATCACATTAATCAATTAAAAACAATAAATCAATTAAACCATTAATAAAATATTTTATAGAAATTGATTATCTAATCGTTGATATAGGTGATGAGCTAGAAAAGTTGTAAGTTTTGAGGTAATGAGGTAGTATTAAGAGTCTGCAAGGAATGGGTTAATTGTTTTACTAGCAGCTGAATGAGAGGAATTTATCGCTCTTTGAATAGCAGATCGCTATTACTCTGTAAACAGGAAGTTGTAACACAATGTTCCAAGGGTTTTTATCAGAGTGAAGGAAAGATTGAACAGCTCACAGGAAAATATTTGTTTTTGTTTTCCATTGATGAATGAGATTTCTGGGCCCCTCCTAGTTAACTGAATACACTTTCAAAGTTTGTTACTTTTAAGAGAAAGAGGCACGTCTTGCACTGGTAAATTCAAACAGTTTATATTTTTACTTTGTAGACTCAGATTTGTATTGAGCATTCACTCCTGGCTTTAATATACCTCTGCTTCTATCACTCCTGGAGTCCGGATTAGCAATTTGGCGAGGAGAAAAGCGGTAGCAGCGGCAGCGGCAGTGGTGTCTCCTCCGACTTTTTCCCTCCCTCACTGCCCGTCGTCTCCCCAACCAACTTCGGGACAGAAAATCCTAACTCCTAAGACGCCAAGTTCCTGGGATCTTGGATTCCCAGCGGATCCCTTGCAAGATCGAGCCCTGCTTTTTTGTGGATCCGCCGCTCGGATTCTTTGCCTGCGAGGCTCGTCCCGGTTAAAAAGGCGTCCCCCCTCCACTCCCGGCCCTCGCCCGCTTGCCTTTGCGCCTCCAGGCTGTCTGTTTGCGCTCTTTCGCGGGTCGTGAGAACGCTCACTCCGTGCCCCGAACGAATCTTTGTATCTTTGTCTTCTCTTACTCTTCCCAAAGGGCTTTTTTTAGCTCTGGAAGTTTGGCAGCCAGAGCAAAGGCAGAGTGTGTAATAGAAGCAAAAACAACAATAAGTTGTTTTTTTTAATTTATAACAATAAAGTAAAAAGCAAGCAAATGAACAAAAGGTAACAAACTCAGGATTTATTAATAAACATGGAATACAAAACAGAACTAGATTGTATATAGCAGGCTGTCAAACTAATGGCCCACATGCCAGATGCATCACATGCTAACCATGCCCACTCCCGGTTTAGTGAAAATTAAAAAACCAGAATCATCACGTGATGATGTGATGATGTGAGTTTGACACCCCGGCATATAGCATACTTAAATTCAGATGTCAGAATTGTTGGAAATTTTTATCTGCATTATTTAAAGAATTGTTAGGTCATGAAGAATTTCTTGTAATTTACAAACTTTCATTCTATTTATAATCTTAGGAAAACATTGTTATTATTATATCTCCTTCTTCAATTGAATTATTTCTTCAAAAATATAATTAAGAGATAGAACTATTAAATTATTGTTCATCAAATAAAGAACACACTCAATGCTAAGAAACAGAAAAGAGCAAAATTTGGGAGATTAAAAGCAACCATTTTTCCTTTTTTTAAACATAAAAAGACATTAGATTTTTTAAAAAGAGAAAAGTTTATATTTACTTCTGAAAGAGAAAATCAAATATGTTAGTTAATTACAGCATAAGGAAAATCAAAGGACAGCTTTTCCTAATCAAATAGAAATATTTCAAAACCTACGCAAATATTTCAGATGTTCAACTGTCAAATTATGCAACCCAACTAGTTCTCAGAAAAATATCTCAGGAACAATAGATACCAAGTAATTAATAATGATTTAATGTACAACTCATTCATATTATACAAAGTTCTAGAAAGGAATTAATAGGAGAAAAAGTTAAAAAAAATTAGTTGAAGAACCAACATTTTTCTCAGGATGAAAGTGATAATCAAAAATAACTGAATGCCTGTTGGTTTTTGCTTTAATTTAGCATTAATTACATGAAAGTAAAATATACAATTTTCAACAATTTTCAACAATTATGCTCATCTTAATAAATAAAAGATATGTAGGGGTCTATAAGACTGATATGGTAGTTTGGCTAGTTAAATGAAAGATTTTAATTGTAGAATAACCTGGCTTTAGAATGGATCAGGCTTTGATCAAAGAAACATTTATATTCCTGAAGGAGATTTTTGATTGGATCTTCTGAGGGACAAGTATGCCCCAAAATCTGTATCCTTTGTGGAAACTTGGGGACTGTGCCTAATATTACTCTCTGGCTGTAAAGTTACGATCAAAATACTTCCATATAAGTTAAGTACAACATCAATAATTTTATCCTCACACAAAAATATGTCCAGCAGGGGTTCATTCTGCCCCCTGCTCCCTTTAATTGTTATGTTATAGGAATTCTACAAGTTATTTCCAAATGGAATTTTATCTTGTCTCAAAAACTAATTTGCAAACTTTTCTCCATTAATTAACCTGGACTCCACTTCAGTCATTGGGCTTTAGCTGAACATTTTCAAACTGAGGAACTGGAAATAAACTATTCAAAAATGAATGTGTTGCTTTTAACCAATAGCATAGCCATCTTATGTGGGAAATCAATACCCATTCTAAAAGCAATAAAGAAGTTTATATTTCTGTAGATCTATTACCAGTCCTCTGCTTCCTGGATACAGCAAACACAAGAGGTCACAGACTGATCTCACAAAGCCTACAGTTTAGTCATTTGATTTGCCATCTGCAATGAGAACACATTGTTCCTGGCAGACAGGAAAGTTTTCAGTATTAAGCTGCTGAGCCTACTGTTGTTTCATGCCCAGCTTTGTACATTTGCTATTATTCGCATTTCAAAGCTATCCAATTTAAATTTATCAGAATCTTTTTGTCTATCTCTTTCTATGAATAATACTTTTTGGTTAGAACATGGATGCCCCTCTATAGCAGTTTCACTGAAGACCTGTTGCCTGAAATACTAATACCTTTGGAGATGAACATTTGGTTCAGATTACTTTGACACAGACAGGTAGTCCTCGATTTATGATCACAATTGAGCTCAAAATTCATGTTGCCAAGTGAAACATTCATTAAGTGAGTTTTGTCCCATTTTATGACCTTCCTCGCCACAGTTGTTAAGTCAATCATTGTGGTTGTTAAGATACTAACATGAGTGTTAAATGAAACTGGCTTCCCCATTGACTTTACTTGTCAGAAGGTCACAAAAGGGGATCACATGACCCAGGGAGACTCATAAATATGAGCCAGTTGCCAAGCATCCAAATTTTGATCATTTATCATAGGGATACTGCAATGGTCATAAGTGTGAAAAATGGTCATAAGTCACTTTTTCAGAGACGTTGTAACCTTGAACGGTCACCAAATGAACTACAGTATTTTAAATCAAGTACTACTGTACACTAAGTTTACTTCTACTTTGAGAAAAATCATTGCAAATGCACTGATCTGAAACTGATGTCTATTTTTCTGAAATATTTAAGAATATAACAAAGTTTTGCTCAATTGTTATTAAAAGGCTCTGAGTTTTATTCTGAACTTCTTTTTATATGTCTCTGTCTCACAATTTTTTTTATTTTTTAATTATCTTTATTTTTTACAGAGAGATTTTGGAGAATTATCACTAATCTCTCTCTATAATATGCTTCTTCTTGGATACTATTTTTGGGGCTCTGGCTATACATTAATAGCTTCAAGGCAACTTCAAATTGTTTCTTCTTCCAGAATGATGGGAGAAGTGGGATATCAATAAAGCCACTATTGAGTACAGAAATTCTGTTTCACAAAAAGGTAAATTAGAGCAATTTACTTTTAAAAATGGGTTAACCCTGTTTTAGAAAAAAAAAACCACTTTAAAAATAGAGGGGGGATAACAGAACTGGAGAGGCAGCAATCCTTAAATGTGGCTAAGTGTTCTGTTAAAAAACACAAATTAATATTATTTCAAAAGTTTACAGGTAATCAGAATAACAGCTAACAAATGCTCAATAAAAATGTGATGAAATGGGAGAGATCCTGCATCACAACCCACTCAGCACCTGTCAGCTATTTAATTGGGCAATTTTCCCATCCCATGCTGAATAGGTGTGGGCTGCCTTCTGAGATAGAGAACTGTCTTCTGTTTTATCTTCATCCAACCCACTAATCAGCTAGCTAGTGTGGGATATTGACAGATACATCTATGGCCCTAACCCAGTGGTGGGATTTTTTTTTACTATTGGTTCTGTGGCGTGGCTTGGTGGGCATTGCAGAGGAAGGATTCTGTAAAATCTCCAGTCAGAAGTGGTATTTGCTGGTTCTCCAAGCTACTCAAAACTTCCACTACCGGTTCTCCAGAAATGGTCAGAACCTGCTGAATACCACCTATGGCCTAACCCATAGATTTGTCAAAATTCACTTTTCCCTTTGGTCTGGAGTTAGCTTCGGGGAAAGTTATTAATGGATTACTTTTCAACCACCAACAGATGATTCTCAGTGGGACACTAAACAAAACGACAACTTTCTTGAATTTGTCCCATGTTAAAACTGTAAATACTGCATTATTCAGTGGTGTCATTATTAATGTAGAATGGGCCTGACTACCAGAGAAGCCAACAAGTTTTTCTGCCTTGTCAAAGATAGTAGCTTAGAGGTAATTTACTTACTTTAGATCCAAATTATTGGTCATCATAAAACTGTAGATTTTCATATAACCATATCCAGCATTTGCTTATTGCTTGTTTGAATTCAACTCCTAAAATCTATTATTGATGCAGCCTAAATTATAACATTACATTTTATGCATTTTCAGTTAGGGAAGATTTTTTTTTTTTAATAAAGTTTTATTTGGGTTTTCACACACAAAATACAAGTAAAACATCTTTTTTGAAAATAGCATGGTCCTGGGTTGAACTTCTTTATACAGACATAAAACTCAATTTCATGCTCCTTTTTGTATTCTATTCCATATCTTATACTATTTTACATTTTCTATATAGTTTTTCCCCTCTTTTAATTTTCTCAATTTTATTTTGATTATATCATCTCAATTCAAATCATTATATTTATACTTTTGTCTGTTCTGTTTCTATTTCATATTATCTTTTCTCATTAAACAAATTTTCTCCTGTAGTTACTAATTGGAGTATGACACCTTTATATCTTTTAATTACATCTATTCAACTCTTATTTAAACTTCAATATATACCTTAAATTTATGACCTTCAATATAATACATAATACATAACTTCCAATCGAATTCTGCTTGGCACATTCTTATAATACACACTATATTCTTTTAAAAAAAGGAAAGATTGTAAATATATGTAATTATAAACCCTCATTCCATTCCAGTTCAGTTCTATCACTAATAATCATTAAAACCATAACATCTTTAACACTTCTTTTCAATTAAATATCATACTTCCTTAAAAACACATGTAATCTCCATAATTAATTTTTCCCTTATTTCTCTTCACATATGTTTTATAAATCATTAAATATACCTTTTGTTACATTTATTTATTGACAAGCATTCCACTGAATTACGATAGCTATTTTATCAGACATTTTAATCATACATTGTTTCATATTTTCTAAAATTATTTCTGCTTCTAATATAACCATACTATCTTATGTAGTATCCCCTTTTCCATTAAGTTTTCACCCATTATCTCTAAATAGACCCTGTTTCTCTATATTTTGCTTCTGTCCTTTATAACTTCTTTTCCTTTCTTTCTTCCCTCTCATCTTCTCCCTCCCCTTTTTACCCCCTGTCTCTCTAGTTCTAATTCTCTCTTCTGCATTTCCCTCTTCTGTTGCTTTCTGATTTTATACTTATTTTTCACTCTATTTTTTTTTTTTTTTTGGAGTTGTTTTTCCCAATCTTAAACTTTCCATTCTCTTTTTCCCCTTTCCTTTTTTCCCCCATCTAAGATTACTTGTTCATTAAAGATGGCTTCTTCTTTGTCACAATCTTCTTGTTCTGCAGGCATTTCTTGTTGTTTCTCATAATTCCAAATCTCCATTTCTAAAAACTGAAATACAAAGCCAAAAGAACCTCTCCCTTCTTGTGCATCTTCTTTGTAGTTTTTAAGTTCCATTTTCAGTTCTTCTAAAAGTGGAGCCATTTTTAAAAGTTTTAAACAACCACCCGATTGATTTTAGTCATTCAAAACAATAACCAAGAATCCAGAAATCATCAAGTAATCCAGATAGTCCCAAGTTATGCCTTCTTATTTCTTTTTCGACTTTCTCTTCCTGGGGTTTTTGTTGCGATATTTCAGTTAGACTGTATCTTTTGGAAGTCTTGTGGAGATTTTGCTGTAAGTTCTTTTTTTAATTCCAGGCAGTCTCCTCCCTTCTAGATCCTGCCCTTTTATTCTTCCTCTCTCCTTTCCTGTTTTCAAAAGCTTTTAATTATCCAGAAATCTTTATTATCCCTTTGACTTTTTATTTTCAGCATTAAATGCCTATTGATGTCAAAGTGGATTTTTTTCCAATTTCTTGCTTAAGTCTCTTACCTGTCAGTATAGGAAAAGGAGAAAACCAAATCTTTTCCCTTTTCTCTCTCCTTTGCAGCTTAAAAATCTTCTTAGGAAAAAATGTTATTGTTTTTTAACAGTTTCAATTCCAGGGTATCTTATTTGTTGCTTTTGCTGTTTGACCCGGTCAACCAAAACTTTCTCTTCTTATCTTCCTCCTGCACATTCTTTTCCAGTTGAGTTCTTCTTTGTGGTGGCCATTTCTGACAACCGCTGCAACCGCCTTCGGGAAAGGGGGTAATGGCCAGCTGGGGAGGAGAGATGCGGCTCTCCTCAACCCTACTGGCAGTCTCCCCCCTCTTCACCACCTCTACGGGGTGGCTTAGCCCCGAAACCAGCCGGCTCGGGGTGTTCCAGCAGTGAGCACGGATCAAAGCCTCACAGAGACGAAGTTTCGGTCTGTCGCTGAAGAAGCTCAAACCGGAAGTCCAGTTAGGGAAGTTTTTATTAAGTGTACCGATACAGTTGATTTCTATGAATCTTATGAGTCTCATGCTAGTAATGCTGAGCAGCAGATGCTTTATTTTGATGAACACATGGAAAAGAGCCTATCAGATGGTGTGGTAACAGTGTTTTTGAAAATATTTCAAAAGTGCAATTGAAAAATAGAAATCATCCTACAATCCACCTGCTAAATGTAAAATTGGGGATAATTTGCATTTGTCTTGTGTCTAAATGCTTTTATCTGTTGATAATGAACATTTGGAAATATGGACAATGGCAAATGTTTTCAAATTAAGCTATTTTGGGCTGCTTATTTTGGGTTCCTCCATGGAATGATATACAAGTTTTTCAAACTGAAATGGGGAAAAAAACTCTTTAACTAGATGTACCTAAAATACAAACCTTCTTGTCCATTCCTAATGCCACTAGTAACTAAAACAATGTTTCAGTAATGGGATCAAGCTCTAAAATAGTAGAACACAAATGGCTTTATTACTACATGGAAGATATAAATATCTAGATATGTAACAAATAGAATGGAAAATAGGCAATATTGCTCATGAATAAAACAAGAATATTTTTGTTGGGTCCTCATTTATAAGCAAATGAGCCCTACTTCTACTTTCCGAACTAATATGCAAATTGGAATACAGTTCTCCTTCAGCCTGACTATTTCTTCACATTTTGTAATGTAGTTTCCAGCTGAAGAATTAAGGGAAAAATATTTGTAGTATGCTGGTGAAGTTTAAAGAACATATTTGACTGAACACCTAAAAAACCTTTATGTTTTCTACTTTTCAACTAGTAAAATATAAATAGCAAACAAACTGAGAAATAATAACCAAAGTAAAAGGACAAAATTGTTAATTTGATATTCATGTTTTAGATGTTATTTGTTCCAGAGCCAGTTATACCCAAGAAGCAGACTTTTGAGACAAGAATACAGTACATTTTGGGCTACTTAGAAGTTCTACAGCAGCCACACGATCAATAGACATGACTGTTTTAATAAATCATAAAAGTTTTGTACTTAAATTCCAGTTCTGTAGCACCTCTTCTGAACTGTCTGATGTACTGCACACCCTACAAACAAGTAGATATCCCTGTTATAAGAATCGTTAACTATGGCTATATTCATGCATTTGTTTCTTTACGTTCTTGAACTTTGGATAAATCTTTTCCTTAAATTCAGAAGGTCTACTAATTACTTCCAATTATAATTAAATATTGGCTCCTTTTTTTCTAGAGTATGTCTGTCTATCTGTACCATGTATGTTTCCATATACATATATACGTATGAAATAAATATTCTTCTGTTCTTTGCAAAATTTGACTCCTCCAGATACACATAATATGGTAGCATTACTCATTGCAGCACTCCTCAAAGAATGACCAAATGCATCATAAGTTGTCTAGAAAAATTTAAATTTGGATCATTTGTAATGTTTTCATTAGGACAGGTAATCACCAGGTTACATAAAATGGCTTTTTTCAGTGCCTATCAACAAGTTGTTAAGGGAAATAATTTAACCTCTGCTTAGATAAAATTCCACATATAAATAGGACAGATGGAAAATTGGTGTCTAGTATACAGCATGTTCAAACTAAAATTCTTTTTAGGGTTAGGGTTAAGGTTTCAAAATAGCCTGTTGATGTGATTTTAAGGGAAGGAGTTGCCTTTAATATATCACATTGTAAACATTTTAGAGAGCATCAGCATTACAATTGAATCCAAAACCAAGTTAGATTCCATATAGTTGACATGCAACCCTTGTAATTAAGAAAAATCTATAAGTTGTGATTGTCTATCTGTATGTATCTATATGTCTGTCTGTCTGTCTGTCTGTCTGTCTGTCTATCTATCTATCTATCTATCTATCTATCTATCTATCTATCTATCTATCAATCTATCATCTATCATTTATCTATCTATCTTTGACTATTATCTTTGAACCAGTCTTTACTGCTGGAAATAGGCTGAATAATTCAGTGCAGGTGTATTTTTTGGCGATATTTTCAACAATAGTTAGCCATTGCCTTGTTCATAGGGCTAAGAGAGTGTGGACCAAAATCACTCATCTGGAGTAGAACTCATAGACTCCCAGTTTCTGGTCTATTGCATTTTACCACTAGTCTAGACCAAGCAACTTTTTAAAATTAATCTTTATTGCACATTTTTCAAACATTTACACCACATTTCCATTTTTGACAGTGCATCAGAGTCAGCTTCTTTCCTATTTCAACAGTAATCTTTCATTTTCATGTTCAATTCCTCGTATATTTCTCTAATATTTGTACATTTATATTTACCTTTTTATAAATCCTTATATATACATTTCCTGCAATTCTTAAGTAATTTTATTCATATTCTTTACTTTTCTTCTCATACCATATGTCCCAAATCTTATAATATTCTATTTCCTCCTTATCTTTTAAACTCCATTGTTAATTTGTCCATTGCTGCACATTCAAGCCCTTTTTTTTAATCACCATATCTTCTGTAGGAATATTTGTCTGTTTCCACTGTTGTGCAAAAACAATTCTGGCCACCATCAGTATATGAAGTATAATATATTGATTTTTTTTTACTTAGATTGTCCTTTATTATATCTAATAAGAATAATTCTGGATTCCATTCTATTTTTTGCTTGATAATCTCCTCGAGCCATTTTTTTAACCTCATCCAATACTTCTTCGCTTCTTGGCATGTCCACCACATATGAAAAAATGTCCCTTGTTTACGTTTGCACTTCCAGCATGCCACTGATCTATTAGGTACATTTTCACTAATCTTGCTGGTGCTAAGTACCAGTGGTAGAATATTTTGTATAAGTTCTCCTTGTATGATGCCACCTTCATTAATTTATATTTTTTCCCATATTTTCCCCAGTATTCTAATTCAATGTTGTAGCCAAAAAATTTGCCCAAATTATATTTTCTTTGATGAATGCTCCTTCCAAATTAATTCTCAAAAAATAATTATATAATTTAGTTATCATTTTCTTTCTTGCTCCCTGTAATATTTTATCAAGTTCTTGTTGTTCTATATGGAACCCATATTGTTGCAAATTTTTTCTGTCTCTCACTTGAATTTGGGGATATGGCCACCGATCTATCTCTATTTCTTGGGATTTTAGTTCCTGTTTAGACTTTAAATTCCCTTGTTCATCTAATAAATCTTTATAGGTCACCATTTTATTTAAATCTATTAAGTTGGGATATATCATCGCCTCCATTGTAGATAGCCAATTTGGTATTTTCATAAAATGGAGCTTCTTAATTTCCCCCCAATTGTATAAAAGTGCATCTCTAATTAAATGTCTCTGGAAGCATGTATGTGATTTGTTTTTGCCTTCCCAAATAAAGGTATGCCATCCCAGTTGTAAATTGTGTCCCTCAATAGTCAATACTCTTTTATTTTTTAATTCTATCCAATCTCTTATCCAGGTCATAGCTGCTGCTTAGTAATAAAGTTCCCAGTCTGGGAGTCCAAATCCTCCTCTAAGTCTATTATCCTGTAGTACTTTTAACTTTATTCTCACTTTCCCCCCCTAGCCAAACAAATTTTGCTATCATTTTATTCAGTTTCTCAAAGAAATATTTTCCTATGTTTATCGGTATGGTTTGAAACAAATAGAATTTTTGATAATGTATTCATTTTAACTGTCACTATTCTCCCAATTAATGATAATTGCAATTTCTCCCAATTTTCCAGATCCTTTTTTATTTGTATTAGTAATTTACTGTAGTTGTCTTCCTTTATTGATGAGCATTTACCTGTTTGGCAAATTCCAAGATACTTTACTCTCTTAACTATCTGTTACTCCAATTTTATCTCCACATCTTTTTGTAAGTTCCATGTTAGGTTCTTTATTATAACAAGATTGAAAATAAATAAGGATTAGACAAGCAACTTTTGGTCAATAGATTACTAAGGTATATATCACTGTGACTATATAATTCTCTAAGATGGCTTTGATATATTTGTATAGCTGCTCTTATGTCATCTTTTATAGCACAGGAACCATAGTGGAACTTTTATAATAGCATGAGGAGAATATAAAGGATATGGTGGTTTCCATTCTTATTTTTTGCATCTATATGTTGCCCCTCATTTCTCATAAAGAAAATATAGGGATATTATTATTATTATTTGACACAAAAAATGACAGTGTACACAGAAAATGAGATAACTATGCTGGGTTTCGTATCACAAATCACTAGTCGAACACTTCCCAAGAGTTTAGGACTGTGTGATGTATTGGCAGATTATGCAAGCAGATCCCAGTAAGGTGGCCTTCTACAGCTGACCAATGGTGATTTTGTCAGTGTCAATTGTTTTTAAGTGCTTGTCTAGGTCTTTAGGCACAGCATCCAGTGTGCCGAGTACCACTGAAACCATCTGCACTGGTTTATGCTGCACTGGTTTATACTACACTAGTTTATACTGCACTGGTTTATTATTATTATTATTATTATTATTATTATTATTATTATTATTATTATTATTGTTGTTGTTGTTGTTGTTGTTGTTGTTGTTGTTGTTAACTCCTTTATCATTAACTCCTTTCTTAGGTGGAAAAATTATCTTTATTTGCTTTGGCTAAAAACATCTGAAATTGTCTTATAACAAATCAAACCATTAATCCATTTAGATTAGCATTATCTACTCCACAATGAGTCTCCAAAATTTATGATAGAAATACTTTGTAGTCCAACTGGAAGCACCAAAAATTGAATTGGAGTCATTTGGATCTAAACAAAACTGATCAAAACAAAAGTCATTCAAAAAAGATAAAAACCAAAGTGACAACAGTACGTGCTTCACTATATAGGAAGGAAAGGAAAAAAAGAAAAAAGAAAAAGAAAGAAAGAAAAAGAAAGGGAAGGTAAAAGAAAGAAGAAAGGAAAGAAAAAACAAAAAAACAAAAAAAGAAGGAAGGAAGGAAGGAAGGAAGGAAGGAAGGAAGGAAAGAAAGAAAGAAAGAAAGAAAGAAAGAAAGAAAGAAAGAAAGAAAGAAAGAAAGAAAGAAAGAAAGAAAGAAAGAAAGAAAGAAAGAAAGAAAGAAAGAAAAAGAAGAAGGGAAAGAATGAAAGAGTTCAATAGCAGTATCTTACTAGAATTAGCCTGAGACTTTTGGTTAAGATCAAGTGCAGTATTTGTTTATGAATCCTGTAAATGGTGCAATGTCAAGGAATCTTAGTGTTTCAAATAAACATTCTTTATCACAGTGCCTATGTTGAAGTAGAGAATACAATCATGGCACTAAAGTTGTGCAGAAGAGTTTATTTGCCACTATAGCATAATAACAATTTTGTCTTTGGGGATTTTCAAAAGATCAATGTTATTTCCTATGTTAGTTTTATTTTAATATATTTAAGAATATTTTTACCTGCCATGAAGCTACCATTACCTCAAATCAGTGAACAGTACATGAAAATGAAAAACAACTTAATAAAACTGGTCATCAAGCTGTTTTAACAGATATGTTAGATATTATATTGACTTAATTATAATTAACAGAAGAACATGTTTGTGTAGATATGAAGGATGCAGGTTGCTTATTTAGAAGGCAAATATTGCTAGAAGGCAAAATCACAAAATTTACTTTGGCTATGTCATGCAAGGGAATTCATTGGAGAAAGCAATTATGTTTGGAAGCGTTAGCAGTAAAAGGAAACCAGGCTATCAAAAAATACAGTGGCTGGGCACTATCAAAGCTGACATCAGACAGCAAAGAAAAACTCAAAGAAATAGTGCAAGATCAGAAAATGTGGGGAGACCTGGCCCATTGAATTGCCAAGGTTTGACTCAATGGATATCATCATCATCATCATCTATAATAAGATAATTATAGTCCCAAGCCTTTATTATTTTGCAATTATTATTTATGATGTACCATACATCACCAGCCCCAACACCTGTTCTTTCAGAGTCTAACTGACTTAGGCTGTATAACCCTCTAGAGCAGGGGTTCCCAACCTAGGGTGCTCGCACCCCCTGGGGGTGCGAGACGATATTCCAGGGGGTGCGAGAAAAGTCCAGGTAAATAATAGGATATTGGCTATATGTTGGCATTTTTATTCCAGGGGGTGCGAGGTTCGAGTGAAATTTTATTGCAGGGGGTGCGAGGTTCGAGTGAAATTTCTTTAGGGGTGCGGGGCAAAAAAAAGGTTGGGAACCACTGTTCTAGAGGCATACTTTTGCACAAGGCAGGTGCAACTGTGGAACGATATGCCTTCAAAGATTCATAAGATGACCATTCTTTACAACAAAAGCTTAGACCAGTTTTAATCAGGGAGAAACAAAAGGAAAAAAGATGGTCCCAGTTTTTACAATCTTGGACTAAACATAGAGTTAGAATAAAACAAAATTCTATGTCTCTAGTGAGGCTCAGGAACTGCATTATATAGTTTATGTGAACCTAAACATGACCTAATTCTTATGTTTCTTAATATTAAAAATATTCTGAAGTTTGATTAAGAGAAAAAAAAGTTAGCAAACTGAGAGATTTTTTTAATTAAAGCATTTTATACCAACAAAGAATTTTCCTGTATTTCAGAAGTATATTAATTAAATAATTATAACACTAATTAAATAACAAACAGTAAAATCCATAAAAAGTATTTTTTTTTAAAAAAAAGATATTTTTACATGACTCCAAAAGCTAATATTGACTGCATGTTATATAATCTTTTGCATTTCAGAATAATCAATACAAACTTTTACTTGGCTATGATGGCTATTTTGCACATAATACTTAAAGTTACTTCTTGAAGTTGCTTTTAATTAGGCGACTAGCATCCTTGTTTGAAATCATTCAACTGAAAGTGAGAGAAACTTTCAGGGACCATGTCCTTCATTTATATTGTCTTTTCAGCAATAGCCAACCTTTCTGTTTTAAAGTGGATGTAATAAATGATAAATGGTTTAGTCTCCTCTTGGCACAAAATGGTTGTAAATGCCCTCTTTAGTTCTTTCAAATAACATTACATTGCTTTTGAATAAATCATTATTTTTCCTCCTGAAATAGAATAGAATAGAATTTTTTTATTGGTCAAGTGTGATTGGACACACAGGGAATTTGTTTTGGTGCAAATGCTCTCAGTGTTCATAAAAAGAAAAAATATATATTCATCAAGAATCATAGGTATAACACTTAATAATAGTCAAAGGGTACAAATAAGCAATCAAATCATACTAGGAAACATAATAATAAGCAGACAACTACAAAATTCTATAGTTCTGTGGAAAGAAAAAAGTTTTCCCCCCCACATTTTACTCTCTGCAGTTGTTTAAAATAATTTAGCTTTTGGTTCAAAATTTCTAGGACTGCATTAATCAAGTTGCCTATCCTGTGTCCATCCACATATCTACATGCTTATAAGCTGTCTATGCTGGCTATACAGTAAGCACCTATTTCTAGCACCTACTTCACTTCTCTGGCTTCCTGCTCTGGATATGCTTATATCTCTTTCTTAAATTAGAAATAGTGAAAAATGCTGCTATTGTTGCTGCCTTCAGGTTTCACCTAAGACTAATCATAGCCCACCTTTCCATGAATGAAGAAGACTGGCAAAGGAAAGAGTTTTCCATGGCAACATCTTTTCTCCATCTATATTTTCCTTCCTTGATGATCAGGAAAATTATCCATGTCTGAAAATTCAGTGTAATATCACTATAATTTTTGGGGCTGGTTGTGCAGGTAGAAACTGAGAAAATCAAGGTAGCATTTTTGGTCGTGTCTGGCTTTATAATAGCAGCTTCCTCCTCCTGGATTTGTCAGTTTTGATTTTGCAGTTCAGTCAGCAATGGCATGCGCTGTTTGCCTCCTGTCTGTTCTGCAAAATAAAAGGGGTCATTTTCTCTTCTAGGTGACATATTTGAAAAAGGAGCCTTGGGAAAATTTCCCTAATGGCATAGTGCTAAAACAGTATTTTTTTACTCTAATGTTTCCCAAACTTTTTCCTTCATTACCCAAAATCACTTATCAGAAAGTCCATTTTACCCAATGCAGGTAAAACACTTAAGTCAATTTAAGCATCCCTGTTATAATTGGGTCGTGGATCCATGTGTTATTATCCCTCAAAATTCCACTGTTATCCAATTTGAGGTAATTCACACAGGTTTGGGAAGCATGGCTTTACTCCTTTAGAGATTCAGTGGTTTTAGAAATATTCCATGCAGAACAATCATGAGCAATTGGCATTCTTTGCCAGCTGCTAATGTGAGACAGATTTGATACATAGGTACTATTGTTGTTGCACACCTATCTTACTTTCTTCTTCTTTTTTTGTAGCAGTGGCTTAATAGGCTGGTGCTGGTGCCTAAACTGGTTTCACTAGGAAACAGTGGGAGAAATTAAGAATAGCTACACCAACAACTCGGTAATATGGGTGAAGCCCATCAGTCCCCATTAATAAATAAAAAGCAGGAATTCATCAGATTTCCAATAGCTTTTTGACAATAGCAGTTTCTGGTATCCATATATTTTGATAAGATAAAGACTGAGATTGTAGCCTAGATCCTACTTCTTTAAGAAAGGTAAGTAGAAAGAGGCTGATAATTCATCAGTTATCTCAAGTAGAGGGAGAGGTGGTTAGCAATTGCTAGTACACAGCTCTGCTTGTGCAGAATATTCTTTTGATTTTTAAAGAAATGCTTGTAAGGTAGATAGCACAAATCATGAAGGGAAAATATACCTTTCTGATTTGCAGCCTCCACTGCTTTCAAGCAATACATGACATTGTACCTCTTTCTCCAAATAATTCTATGAAATGTTGCTTTCCCCGGCCACCATGGCTTCAAGTGACATGTCTTGATTTTTAAGTAGGAAAAATCTGGTTTTTGCTGCACAGAAAGCAAGGAGAATAGGACAGTGGCTAGTTAGAAATTCACTCCTACCCTTTCCCCTCCTTCCAATGCCTTCAGGTAGAGGACAACTTGCTTATCTATGCTTCTCTCCTGAGTTCTGCAGAATAAGCAGAAGTATTTCTTATTTTGAAGGGAAAAGACTATGTTTCTATTTCAAAATGGCAGAAATAGAGTTGTACAATGGATGCCTTTCATACACTCACAAAATTTCCTGCCTGTTAAGAAGATTAATAAGTAAGCAGGTTTAATTCTTTTTATAATCCAAGTTGCCATAGCATCTATACAAGTCTAGTAGCATATAAACTGATACAAAGTGATAAGCAGTTATAAAACCCAGGAACCAAAGAAGGACAGAAAGCTCTTTTGCCTTCAAACTGTAATTGCAGGTCTGTCATCCACTAGGTACTACTTTTGTCTTTATGCAATGCTGGAAAATTATATTCAGTGCCTTTTTGGACCCTGAAAAGGAAATCTTGCATATTTCAGTTATAATTCTATTTGTTATAAAAAAGAATATAGAACCTTGTACATTTAGTCATAGAATTCTTGCAAAAAAAGCAGAATTTTTATTCATGACCTAGTTGTTATTTTAAAAAATGGTATACAGGAAATAATAGAGATGTATTTCAAGGCTCACATCTCATTTTGTTGTTAATGCTGAAGGAATGCATGTTAACTTAAAAGCAAGTCCTGGAAAAGCAAAATTTATACTGTTACACCATGTACGTTATAAAAATACAAATATACCTTGAAGTAAATGTTATTCATGCATCTCTTAAAATCTTCAATCCCTTAAAAAATGCACAGCAAACTTAAGCTTCTCAATTTGACAAACCCCGAGCCTATATGTATTTAAAGGGATAAATTATGCATGCAGGTTTTCTATAACAGTTTTATTAAATGCACACACAAAAAAGAAAAAAATATTGATGTCAAGCAGAATAAACACATTATTCTACCACTAGTTTAAAATTAAACAAATATGCTACAAAGGCAAAAAACAAAAAAATATAATTTGAAATGGGTCACCCAGTAGACTTTTTCAATATTAGTATTTTTGTTATTATATGTGTCATATGGAACAAAGTTCAGGAAATGGGTGCAAATGCAACCACATTTTACTAGCAAGAACATAGCTTTCTATGTCTAAGTTTGCTGTTCTTTTATTTTACTATAAATTAAATTGAATCCCAAGTTGTTAATGTGATAACCCAATTTATTTATTGGCTTAATATTTCAACATGAAAAAACACATAGAGAGAAAGCATTGACATATCTGTCTAGTGCTCGGCCTGAATGCTGACTGAAAACGGTCCAGATAATCTGTTTCCACTAGGGCACTTGTACATGTCTTCCTTCCATTATCTGAACAGCTTTCCTCAAAATGGGAAGCTGAAAATTGGCTGACAGTTGTAGATAAATAATTAGATCTAAAAGGAAACCTTTATGAGTGCATGTACCACAGCATCTTTAAAATCTATTTATGTCTTCCCTCCAGTGGTGGGATTCATTTTTTTCTGTGGGCGTGGCTTGATGGGCATGGCAGGGGAAGGATAGTGTAAAATCTCCAGGTGGTATTTCCCGGTTCTCTAAACTACTCAAAATTTCTGCTACCTGTTTTCCAGAACTGGTCAGAACCTGAGGAATACCACCTCTGCTTCCCTCCCAAAGTAGATATCCTCTGAATGAATATAGCTATACCATGATATCTGAATAGGCAATGGCTATATCTGGCTTTTATACAGGAGCTTTAAATACCTGTTTGGAAATTATAACCAGATTAGATACAAACAGACAGAAGGTCCATGAAAAGAGCAAAGTAAACTGCTGAGAGATAATCTCAGAAGGAGGATCTACAAATAAACATGTTGATTCTGGAGACCCATTAGGCCCTGGAATTTGTCTGTATAATAGGTTTTTTTTTTTTTAGAATAGAATTCTTTATTGGCCAAGTGTGATTGGGCACACAAGGAATTTGTCTTGGTGCATATGCTCTTAGTGTACATAAAAGAAAAGATACATTTGTCAAGAGTCAACAATCATGCGGTACAACACTTAATAATAGTCATAGGGTACAATAAGCAATCAAATCATACTAGGAAACAGTCAATATAAATCATAAGGGTACAAGCGACAAAGTTACAGTCATACAGTCACAAGTGGGAGGGAATGGGTGATGAGTGATGAGAAGAGTAATAGTAATAGTAGCGCAGACTTTGTAAATAGTGGGACACTGTTGAGGGAATTATTTGTTTAGCAGAGTGATGGCGTTTGGGAAAAAAGCTGTTCTTGTGTCTAGCTGATCTGGTGTGCAGTGCTCTATAGCATCATTTTGAGAGTAGGAGTTGAAACAGTTTAGGTCCGGGATGTGAGAGGTCTGTAAATAGTTTCACAACCCTCTTTTTCACTTGTGTAGTATACAGGTCCTTGATAGTAATTGTTTTTTCTGCTGTCCTAATTACTCTCTGAAGTCTGTGTCTATCTTGTTGGGTTGCAGAACCAAACCAGACAGTTATAGAGGTGCAGATGACAGACTCAACAATTCCTCTGTAGAACTGTATCAGCAGCTCCTTGGGCAATTTGAGCTTTCTGAGTTGGCGCAGAAAGAACATTCTTTGTTGTGCTTTTTGATAATGTTTTTGATGTTTAGGTGCCCATTTTAGGTCTTGTGATATGATAGAACCTAAAAATTTGAAGGTGTGTATTGTTGATATGTGTGGTCTAGTATTGTAAGAGGTGGTAGTATGGGACAGTTTCTCCTAAAGTCTACCATCATTTCTACGGTTTTGAGTGTGTTCAGTTCCAGATTGTTCCAGTTATACCACGAGGCAAGTTGTACAACCTCCTGTCTGTATGTGGATTCGTCATGGTCTCGAATGAGACCAGTCACTGTTGCATCATCTGCAAACTTCAATATTTTAACAGATGGATCGTTGAGATGCAGTCATTGGTATACAGGGAGAAGAAAAGTGGAGAAACCATACAGCCTTGTGGGGGGGGGGCTGTGCTAATTATATAGGTATCAGATGTGATTCTGCCTAGCTTCATCTGCTACTTCCTGTCTGTTAGGAAGCTTGTGATCCACTTACAAGTGTGTTCAGGTACCACTAACTGGTTTAGTTTGGTTAGAAGTATGTCTGAAATGATGGTACTGAATGCTGAACTGAAGTCCACAAAGAGGACCCTTGAATAAGTATTTGGAGATTCAAGGTGTTGTAGGATGTAGTGCAGTGCCATATTAACAGCATCATCTGTTGATCTATTTGCTCAGTATGCAAACTGCATGGGATCTAACAACAGATCCGTGATGGTTTTTAGGTGGGATAGCACTAGGCCTTCAAAGGTTTTCATAACTACTGATGTTAGAGCAACTGGTCTGTAGTCATTCAGTTCCCTGAGGGAGGGCTTCTTTGGCACTGGGATGATAGTAGAGCATGTGAAGCAAGAAGGAACATAGCACATCTCTAGTGATTTATTGAAGATTCAGGTGAAGATGGGCGCCAATTGGCCAGCACAGACTTTTAAGCAAGAAGGAGTTATCTTGTCTGGCCCTGGTGTTTTGCTGGCTTTTGTCTGTGAAATAGATTTTGCACTTCTTTTTCTGTGATCACCAGCGATTGTGAACCCAATGGGTTGGGGTCCATTGTAGGAAGTTTGGCTGTTGTTGATGTGTTTGAGATGGGGGTTGTGGAGATAGGTGGCTGTAGTTTCCTTTCAAACCTGCAGTAAAACACATTCAGGTCATCTGCTAGTTGTTGATTTCCTTCTGCCTGGGAAGGAGGTTTGCTGTAGCCAGTGATATTTTTAAGAGTTTTCCACATGTTTGCTGGTTCATTTGTTGAGAAGTGATTCCTTAACTTTTCAGAGTAGCATCTTTTTGCTGCTCTTGTTAATACATTTCTGGCCCAATTGTATAGCATTCTGTCAGCTTTTCTGTAGGCTTCCTCTGAGGAACGACATAGCTGCTTAAGGTTCGCTGTGAACCAAGGTTTATTGTTACTGCAGTATATATTTGCAGGTTATATTGTCTTATTGAAACTAATAATTTGAAATCTATAAGCAAAGTGGCTTGAGGGTAGAAAGTGATACCCAGCAAAGAAGGATGAAACAGAAATAAGTGCAATTCCACAGGAGAGTTTTTACAAGATTTTTATATCAAACATTGCAACATTATTTCATGGTTCTAAATTGGAAGCATTATAATATGACCCTAAAATTGGAAATATAATGAAGGAATTTTATAAAATTGCTTACCTTTGTTTGTTTAATTGGAGAGAGAGAGAGAGAGAGAGAGAGAGAGAAAGAGAGGGAGGGAGGGAGGGAGGGGGAGGGGGAGGAAGAGAGAAGTAAAAATCTCCATTGACCACCTGTGTTGGACTTTGAAGCTCAAGAGATTGCTCCTACATATGTTTCTGTCTTTATATTTACACACTATCTAATCTAAATTGATGTCTTTATCTATTGCCATTCATATGAAACATCTGAGATAAAACAAGATATCACTAATTCCTTTTTATTGTTATTTGCATATAACCAAGATACATACATAATGTTGAAGTATAGGGATTTGCTCAGCTTTATACTACTCAGCACTTTGAGCTTTCATCAGGCCTTCACTAATGAAAAATGTAGTATTTTTGTTTCTTGGTCTATTAAAGGAAATTATTTCTATAGTTAGAAACCTAATGAACTGAATCCCAAGTCCTGATTCACTCAGGATTAGTCATTAACTTGAGAAAATTACTTGCATTTATATTTCAGCATGGCCATTTGAACAATATATACTGTAAATAAGCAGGCAAGAACTCTATCAGCAAAATGGTAAATAAGTCCTATTAACAATAACCTTCCAAAATAACAATAATATATTATATAAATGTAAATTTGGTTGATTTATTCAATCTAATGCAAATCCGCACATGCATGCTATCACAAATACTTAGCATACAGTTTTAATCAAATATTCCTTATTTGATCATATAAGTGGCTATAATAAATTCTACTTATGAAAATTGAAAGGCTAAATAGCCACAGTTCCTTCCGAAAAATTCTAAAAATGTCCTCAAGACTGTATGTGCAGGATGCAAGCCAGCAAACATTTTGTCTAGGAGAAGAATGTGAACCCTGTGTGAAAAAGCCAGGTCTACCAGTTCTATATATATTATAATATTGACTTTCTAACATTATACACACTCACATTACATTCGTCAGGGCAAGAGTGCATTGCAGACTGCTCAGAATTGCAAGTAGACCCTATAATATATTTTGCCAACCCTTATGTTTGGTCTAATTGCTCCATCAAACTGAAGATCCTCAGCATTTCACACAATACCCAATTCATCATAGCACAGCTTGAAAAGAAAAAGACAGGAAAAATCATATACCTTTATGGACAAAACAAACATCAGAAATCAGCATTACACCTCCTGTACTCCTGTCACTCACATCCACACCCCAAATAAAAATTAGTAAATGCAGCTCCCTGTCACTGAAACATCCAGTTTTGATTAATGGTATCAGTGGAAATTTATTTTTGAGATTAGCTAATTCCTGGAAAGATATAATCAAATTGGTTTTCTTCAGTGATTTCTTTTCACTTTAATCATTTAATTTTAATAATTCTAGCTTGGACTTTTTTTCTTCCCTTTTTAAAGATGGAAAACCAATTGTGTTTCTCACCACCACTCTTTTTTTAAAGATTTCTTCTTGCAGCCTCAGAAGCTGATATGCATTCATCTAAATGAAGTACCTTGTTCTTAAAAGAAAATTCAACATTACTGACTCAATATTATTCTTCTCTATGTAACCTGCTGAGTGCTTCAGAAACTTTAAGAATATTAATGGCTTGGCTATTTGAAAAACAGAGCATCTATTCAGAATGAGGGATATATTTGATGTATGCTTTATATTGTCATACTTGGAGACTTTTGTATTATTTGTTTAAATGAGCAGATTAAAGGATAGACTATTGGGCAGTGGCAGGAAGATATCACATTTTATTTCTTTAATTTTAATTTGGGGGGGGGGAGGTGTCTTGTACCTTCATACTTTGTCTTATTTAAAGTCCCTGAGAAAGGGACTTTAAATAAATTTCTACTTATTTCTTTAAGAAATTTCTACTCATCTCATATATTATTATATTCTAGATGAGTAGAAATCAAGACAGACCTTGTCCTGCCAGAACCTTGGAAAGGTCAATTCAAGAAACTGTACATTGATTCCTTTTCTTTGAGGCCCAAGGAACCAAGAATGACACAGGGAATTATATCAAAGTAATTCCTTTATTGTTGCTTGCTTATAGACAATTTTTCCCCAAGCTAAAGCACTTATTATAAAATTACAAGATGTATCCTCACTCCCTACTGGAGAAGTCTCTTTTTTGCTTTCTTTCTAAATACCAACTATTCCAAGTATTTTTGTCTTTTTATTCCTGAGAAAAAGCCCCTCCCTCCTGGGACTCTCATTCATACTCCATACTCTACATTTTCTGTCTTCAATTGTGGCCTTAAAAAGACATCAATAAGGGAATTCCACAATTTCATTCTGCTAAGTCTGAATTTAGAGGGCCTCTAGAACAGGGGTGGGATCCAACAGGGTTAACTACCAGTTCGGTCATTTACTATGTGCTTCCCTGCACGCTGCCGCCGTGGGCCTGTAAATCGTAATCAGCATGCTGCGTGCAGAGAAGCAGCCTTTCAAAAAGCCCTTTTTCCTGCTTTTTTAACTGCAGCTGTGCCTCGCATGGCAGCTGAAGTTGAAAAATCAGGAAATAAAGGTCAGGTAAGAGCCCGGGTGGGTGAGTGATCAAAAACATCAACAGACATAGAACCGGTTCTATGTCTGCTGCTCTTCAGAGCTACCGGTTCTACAGAGGTGGACAGAACCGGCAGAAACCCACCCCTGCTCTAGAACATTTTGAAGCTGAAGACTCCTACATGGCTATGGAAAATTCAGAGCCAGAAATACTTGGTGAAAGTCTGTATCTTTGACGGAAAGACTAACTTCTCAGATGGGCAGAAAGCTAGTTACACATGGATGTATAGCATTTGACATTTAATCATTTATTTAAGATGGACAATGGCTCACAGTCATATCTTTGGCTCTTCATTTTTGTGCATTTACCTACTATCTTTACATTTTTGAACTATCTATTCATGCTAATTATTAATAGTTCTTTCCATTTCCTATATTTGTATATTTCCATTCACTAAACTTTTTGTGTATCCTCATTAGGATCTTCTGCATTAATTCCTTAGTCAATTTTCCCTTGTCTTCCATCTCTGAATTGTCTTTTTAAAATGAAATTCATCCATGTTTAAACTATTTTCCTATTACCTTTTGTCACAATATATTACATAATTACTCTGTATTAAAATATATGTATCAAAAACCCAAAACAAAGTCAAAATTGTTTATAGTCTCTATTGACATTGCATACATTGCTGACATGAATATTGTTTTTCCTGTGGCTTTGCTAGGAATTAAAAGCAAGGGCTGTTTCTATATCTTTTTTTCTGACCAGGATTACTGATACAAAAACTTACTTGACACAATTGCTGTTCTGGTTTTGTTTTGCTTTAATCTCTTTATGTTAAAATCTTGAGAAGTGAATACTGTATGGTGACCCATTCTATATTTTAAAACCTGTTTTACTTTAAATTATACAGAAACTTACCTCGGATTGAAACAAAGATTTGCAGTAGGTTAAAGGAACACATGAATGTAGGTATTTTATTTCTGCATGTCACACTTCACCTAAAAATGATTTCATGCATTATACCCCATTGCTACTGGGCTGATGTTATAGTCATCCATCACAATATCTCTATCTTAGAATATTTTAGCCCCCATTATATCAGTAAATCATTTCAATTTGTTTTTATTGTACAATTTAATATTTATTATAGCCCGCATAGTCATATTTTAGTTTCTACAGAAGAAATCTGTAGATATTTTTCTCTCATAATGTTTTTTCCTTCCAATTCAAATATAATAGGATTAACTTACAGCAAAAGTTCAACAAAGGAACCTACAAATTTCAAAATCAACAGTGAATTCTCCCCACCCTCTCCCAGTATACAACTTGGAAGTATAGGTAATCTTTGACTTATGATCACAATTGAACCCCAAATTTCAGTTGTGAAATGAGACAATTATCAAGTGAGTTTTTCCCCATACTATGACCTTTCCTGTCACAGTTTTTAAGTGAATCATTGCAGTTGGTAAGTAACTAACACAGTTGTTAATTGAATCTGGCTTCTTCATTGACTTGGCTTTCCCAAAGGTTTCAAAAGGAGATTACATGACTTTGGGACACAGCAATGGTCATAAATATGTGTTGTGGCTCCGGGTTTGGATTCTGCTCCTGTGGCAGATATGAGTTCAAGTGATGAGGACATGGCAGCAAAATATGAGCCGGCATTGCTTAGTGATTGGGATAGTAACCAGGATGAGGAGATGGATGTAACAAGGGAAGACAGACCTGAAGTAATAGAGTTGTCAGGACCTTCGACCTCCTCTGGTTCTTTATCTGATCAGCAGCCGGGAATGGCTGACAGGGAAGGCATGAGAGAGTTTTCCAACGGAGATGAGAATTTGGAAAACTTATGGTTAGATGTCAGAAACAGAAGGAGGCTGAGAAGACAAACCCAGTTAGAAAGGAAGCGTAGAGCTAGTCAATAATTAGGGAAATTAGCACGCTTCATAAGTGAATAAAAGGACACGGCTGGGCTGGTGGAATTCATCAGAAGCAAAGTGACTAATTGGGAGTGAAGACATGCAGCAAACTCTCTGAGGCTTGTGATTTACTGCCACGCCAGGGTTGCCGGACAGAGTGAGGATTTATTGCTGTGTATTGGAATTTACTCCAGCCGTTCTCTTGTGGGGGTTTGTTTTTGATTTGGAATTAATTCTGAAACGGCTGCTTTTTGTTTTGCTCGCCTGCAATTAAAGGGGAGACATAACAAATATGAATCCATTACTAAGCACCTGAACTTTGATCACATGATTCTAGGGCTGCCTAAAGGTTGTAAGTGTGGAAAAACTTTTTTCTGTGCCTTTGCAACTTTGAACAGTCACTAAATGAACTGTTGTAAGTTTAGAACTGCCTGTATAGTCTTTGTGAAAAGGAACAATACACATAAATCTGAATTATATTGGCTTGGATTAAAAGTATCCATTGATGCACACAAAGGACTTGTATTTGTAAACAGACTCTATTTTCCTGTTATGCCAAATGCCCCATTATCTTAAAGCCACAATATATTTTCAGGCAACTTTCAGATAAAGTTTAACAATAAGAAAAGGAGTATAACATATTTTTCATAATGCTTTATTTAGTGATTCATAACTTATTGATGTTTTTGATAGACAGAGATTATGGTAGAAAGAAACAGGATAACTGGATCAAAAGCATAATTTACAGCACTTTCTCCATGATGATACTAGAATCCATAAGAACTTGCACCAGAAATGTTAATTGTACTGATTCAGTATACCACATCCTCCTTCTCCAGAGTCATTGTTGGGCAGCTAGAGTATCCCGAAAGAAGAGGCTTACTTTTAATTTTGTTTTCTCTCCAACTATTTGTCTTGAAGGACAACCCTATAAAAATAGATGAACTGTCTGGGTTTAAGTATTCTCATAATATGTCACTTTGGACATTATTGCTTTTACTTCCTGGCCCTAGTTTTGCAGCATCATTAAATCTCACTATGAATGGGAAAATGTATTATCTTGGAAGCTCCTGAATATTAGTTGTGGAATATGTAGTTCAATTTATCTAAATTAATTTGAGGTAAGATATAAGAAGCCTGGTCATCACTACATCTTAATCAGGGGTGGGATTCAATTTTTTTAACAACTGGTTCTGTGGGTGTGCCTAGTTGGTGGGCGTGGCTTGGTGGTCAAGTGACTGGGTGGACGTGGCTTGGTGGTCATGTTATTGGCTGGGCGTGGCCAACTCAACATCACTCACATCGAGGCACCATCTCCTCGCCTGGCTTCTCATGACTGTGGGGATGCTGCAACAGTCATAAGTGTGAAAAATGGTCATAAGTCACTTTTTTCAGTGCGGGTGTAACTTTGAATGGTCACTCCACACAAGCAAAGTACCAGCAAAGGAGGGGAAAAAACTCCAGAGAAGTTCCAAAGACAGGAAGTCTAGTCCTGCCAAGAATGTAATAAGGTTTAACGGAGAGGCAGTTTCTGTAAGCAACACCAGAATTTTTCCTTTCTGCCTTCCTTACAGGATTAGGCCAGTAATTTCTTCTAACAACCGGTTCTCCGAACTGCTTAGAATGTTAACAACCGGTTCTAGTGAATAGGTGTGAACTGGTAGAATCCCACCCGATCTTAATGCTGTATGGTCTGCATTTTTACTGAAAATAGTTACCTGCATCAATTTGGTTGAAAAAATAAACACGTATTTCTTAGGTTAAGAAATACCTCAAATATTTGTTTTGGAGCTAAAATGTACTTTCCCAAAATAATTATTATAAAGAATTCTTTATGCTTATTTTTGTAGCAGCATTGGCATGGATATGCTGCTTACTACTTAAGTTTCAGAGTTTTATTAATAAGTGAACATTCATCATTGTAATTCAACATGTTATACACACCGGATTTGTGCTAATGGCAGCACAGACAAAAAAAGGCCTGTAAAATAGCAAATTTTCATTTTGCATGCAGCTCTTGTTTTCAGTATATTTTATTATGCAGAAGCATAGAAGCAGACTTTCCCTAGTGAGATTTTCAGGTTCATCCTCTGTAAAATCTTTATCAAGAAGCAGAGAGTAACAAGGCTCAGTGATTTATATTGTCGCTATGTGCCAAATACTTCCAGGACATATGTGGCGATATGAGCTACTGGGGAAGAAGGTAAAAGGCATATGATCCATTCCCCTAAATAACATAATCTACACAGACCCACATACTTCTTACTCTAACAAATTCCATGGCATTGCAATTCCTTTCATTGTTTAGAACTAGAAAGATCCTAGTTTATGTGCTATGTAATGAATAATTAACACATTGTTTTTCTCTCTTACTAGAAAAATAGAAAAATTAATACAAATCATGTTACAATTTTAGCCAATGATACTTTCACTCTTGTTCTTTTATAGTAGAATAAAAATAAATTCAATAATTTGTGATAATTAATATATTATATGCAATAAAATATAATATATGCATGCATAATGAATTGTCAGATAGGTATATAACAAATACATTCAAAACTATAATACTATGCCATTTTCTAGTGAAATCTGCTTCTGAATTAATTGAATTAATTTCTGAATCTAGTATATATTGTACAGAGAGGTTTCTGAAGAATTTGGATTGTAGAGATTGGTCTGTGGAAGTGGAAGAGTGTGTAGAGGGAAAGGCAAAAAAGAGACAAGCTTGAAAAACTAACTGTAAGGCTGGAATTTGTTGAAGAAACAGAGGTGAAAACTGATAGGCCAAGAGCTGGTAACCACTGGAAAGAAAGTGACAATTGGAAGGTGAAACAGAGAGACAGAGAAGAGGAGGTGGATGATTTTACAATTGTGTGGCTTCCCTGATCTCCCACTGGACTTCCCTGACTGAAGCTAAATCCTGGTCTGAGAACCCAAGAGTCAGCAGTTGCAGATCTGAATTGATGGAGGCAGAGCTGACAGAAGAGACAAGCTTCTCTGGCCTTTGTTGGCAGCTGGGTCTACTCGTGGTTAATAACACTGTGGAGAGTGGCAGGTTGCTGTTGGGATTTCCTGAGGTTAACTGACAAGTGAGAGCTTGGAATTGTGAACTTCATGAGACATTGTAAGACTACAAAGCTGCTAAATTTCCAATGCAGCATTGCAGGTGTTCCGAACTAGCAGGCTCGTAAGCCTGCAAACCTGACTGACCCTTTCCACAGCAGGCTCGTAATCCTGCATATTTGATTGGTCCGTGAACAGCGGGTCGTGATTGGTCGTTCCGGACTGATCTGATTGGCTAGTTAACGGGCTGCCGCGATTGGACGCTCCAAGCGCGGCAAACTTAAATCATTGGACGCTTTGACAGCAGCCAGCTCTATAAAAGGAGCTGCTGCTGCCAGACTTATTGCGCTGTTTTCTGAAGTCACTAATAAAGAGTTGGAGTCACTATTCGATGTCTCGTCTCCGTTATTGCGCCCACTCTCCAGGACAGGACAGCAGGCCTTTCTGGTTATTTTTTTTGGCTACCCTTTGCAGTTTTGCTTCTGCAGTTTTGTGGGTGTTCTGTGGTCGGGCCTGAAAGGGTTGCTTGGGGGATCCTGGGGCATGTTGAATGAGAGTATGTTGGTTCCTCCCCCAGGTGAGAGCTGGGGGAAAGGAATGGGTGAGAGCAACTGGGCAGGGTGCCATTTATGCATTGAGAGGATGTATTCTGAGTGTGTTGGGAGATAAGGGGGACTGGATGTTACACCTCTGCAGCAATAAGGGGTGGTGTGAGTTTGAGGGTGCTGAGAGCAAATGCTATAGTGCCTGTAAGGCTCACTTTGCCCCCCTTCTGTCAGTCTGTCAGTGGGAGTAGGTTTTTTTTTCCCCCCTTTTTAAAGAAGAGTGTTTGGGGATGGGAGATGGAATGGTTCTCAGGGAAGGCAGAGGAGAGCATCCTATTTCAGTGGTGTCAGGTAACAGGAGATACGGGAGACAAGGGAGAGGGCAGGCACAGGGAATGCAACCTCGGTATTTAGTACAGATCTCATGTTCTGCCCCATTGCACTCACCTCATTTTCCTGATCAGCAGACCTGTGGTGGCCCTGGTCTTAGACTGCTGCTTTTAAATGTGAGATCAGCTTTCAATAAGGCTAACCTTATTGCCAATTTGATCCTCAAACAGAAGGCTGATGTGGCTTGTATAACTGAGACCTGACTGGGCCCAGAGGGAGGTGTTTGCCCTTGTAGAAATGTGCCCAGTGGGTTATCGAGCATAGCACCAGTCTAGACCTCAGGACCGGGGAGGAGGTATGGCTGTTGTTATCAGAGAATCTCTAGTAGACTCCAGAGGCACTGTTCAACAAGTGCCTGGCTATGAGATCCTTTTTCTTAGATTGGGCTCAAGGGATCAAGTGGGATTGCTGCTGCCTCCAGCCTCCCTGCTGCATGGCAGCTTCCCTACCTGGGCTCCTGGACCTTGCCACTGGGCTGGCGGTGGAATTCCCCAAGCTTATAGTTCTGGGGGATTTCAACCTGCCTTCTCTGGGGGTGGAGGCAGAGGTAGTCCAAGATTTCATGGAAACTATGATTATCCAGAGCCCGACTAGTAATAGTAGTCACACTCCCAAACTGGTGGTCTTGTCAGAGCAGTGTCTTTATGACCTGGAATTGGTGGACCTGTCTTTGTCATGGTCAGATCACAGTCTGGTAGCAATGAGTTTCTCAAAAGCTGTGCACACCCCCCCCCCACAGTGAGATAGGACCTATTGGATTGGTACGCCCCCATCGACTAATGGACCCAGATGGGTTCCAAAAGGAGCTGGGGGTTATAACTGCAGATCTATTATGCAGTCCAGCCGAGCTCAGTCACTGTTTGGAATAGGAAGGTGACTGAGGCTCTGGATAGGATTGCACCCTTGCGACGTCTTTTTACCCATAGACCTCTCTGTGCCCCATGATATACAGAGAAACTGAGAGGAATAAAACACATGAGGAGACATCTAGGTCACCGTTGGCGGAAGACAGGAGATGAACTTGATCAAACACAGTAAGAGCTGCTACTAAGGCCTACCTTGTGGCAATTCGTGCAGCAAAGTGTAAATACTTCTCCACACTAATTGCATCTGCAGATAATCGCCCAGCGAACCGCTTTAAGGTGAGCTGTCTCCTCCTAGGGAAGGAGGAGATTGAAGTCTACCTGAAGGGGCATGCTTTTTCTGAAAGACAAAATTGCTCGACTACGTTCCCAGTTAGATGTCAGTTAGGTTGCTGGTCCGGTGGAAGCTTCTGAGGTTCTTGCCCTGTTATCTGGGAATGGTTTGACCCTGTTGCTCCTGAGGAAGTGGACAAGATCCAAGGAGTATGTGTGCAAGCACCTGTATTTTAGACCCATGTCCCTCCTGGCTTGTGAAAGCTTCCTAGGAGGTGACAGGTGGGTAGACTCTGGTGGTGATTAATGCTTCTCTACAGGACGGAATGGTGCTCCAGCACTTTAAGGAGGCTGTGGTCCACCCTCTTCTTAAGAAGCTATTGCTAGACTCTACCTGGTTGGATAATTTCTGACCTGTCTCCAATCTTCCCTTTTTGGGGATGGTTGTTGAGAAGGTGGTCACGCAGCAGCTCCAGAGGTTTCTGGATGAAACAGATTATCTTGACCCCTACTAGTCAGGCCTAGATTTGGGACAGATATGGCATTGGTCGCACTTTTGGATGATCTCTGGTGGGACCGGGATGGGGGTAGTGCATCCATCCTTGCTCTACTTGACTTTTCGATGGCTTTTGATACCATTGACCATGGGATTCTCCTGGGGCAGCTTCAGGGGATGGGAGTGGGAGGCCTTGTGCTATCTTGGTTCATTTCCTTCCTCTTCAGCCTCTCTTATTCAATGTTGATAGGAGGCGAGAGATCCAGCCCTCACCCACTGCTTTATGGGGTTCCGCAGGGCTTGGTACTTTCTCCGCTCCTGTTCAACATTTATATGAAGCCGCTGGGTGAGATCATCTGTCACCATGGACTGAGGTATCACCAATATGCTGATGATACTCAGCTGTATGTCTAGGTCCATGGTGAGTTAAGTGTTGCTGTGTCTTCCCTCTCACAATGCCTGGAAGCTGTTAGGAGCTGGATAGGGAGCAACGGGTTGAAACTAAACCTTTGCAAGACCAAGTGGCTCTGGGTATGGGCTTTGTTGGCTCAGGGAGAATTGCCACCTTTGGTCTTGGATGGGGTAGCACTACCCGAAACAGACCCTTTGCATAATCTAGGGGTTTTCCTGGACTCATGACTCCTGCTCTAAGAGCAGGTGGTGGTCATGGCCAGGAGGGCCTTTGCACAACTGTGGGTTGTGCAACAGTTACACCCTTTCCTGGACCAACAGTCCCTACTCATAGTCACTCATGCCCTGGTCACTTCCCATCTTGATTATGGCAATGTGCTCTGCATGGGGCTGCCCTTGAAGAGCATCTGGAAACTCCAGTTGGTGCGAAATGCAGCGGCCTGCATGGTTTTGTGCAGACTCCAGTGTGCACATGTGTCACCTCTCCTGCAGGAGCTGCATTGGTTACTGATTTGCTTCCAGGTGCAATTCAAAGTGCTGGTTGTAACCTTTAAAGCCCTTCATGGCTTGGGACTGGATTATCTGAGGGAACGTCTCTTGCCGGTCACAACTATGCAATGCATTAGAGTGGGGAGGCAGGGAATGTTGCGGGTCCCATCCCTGAGGGAGATACACCTGGTGGGACCCAGAAGAAGGGCCTTCTCCATGGTGGCTCCCTGTCTCTGGAATATCATTCCCCCAGAGATTAGAATGGCCCCCACTCTAGCACTCTTTTGAAAGGCATTGAAGACCTGGTTTTGCCAGCGGGCCTGGGGAACCCAGAGTGGGATAGAGCCCATCAAATGGCCAATGTGATCTGCTGTCATCAGGGCGGGAGGGTGGGAGTTGGGGGGTGATGTTTTATTTTTTTCCAGATTTTGCTCTATTGTACTTTATTAATTTATTTGATTCTTTTTGTTAGTTTTTATTGTTTTTTTATTTTTTGTTTTAGATATGGTTTTACATTGTGTAAGCTGCCTCGAGTCATCTTGGGTGAATAGGCAGCAATATAAATTAAATAAATACATAAATAAATACATAATCATCACATTTTATGCACAGTACAGAAGAAGAGTGAGTAATAATCAAAAGAAATTAAAGACAGGAGATAATAGAAAAGAAATCTAATTGAATATAGTTTGCAGAAACATCATTCACTATGTTTCTTTTTATAATCCATCGTGGTTTCAATCACATTCAAATGCTAATTCATATATTGCTTTTTGTTCTTTAATCTTTTCTCCTACCTCATTTTGCAGATTTTATTTACTTTATTGATTTTTCATTTCCATTTGACTCATAAACTCTTTCTTTATATATTTGTTGTATGATTTTATTCTAATTCATTCTCTTGAATGAGTTATACACTTCCCATTTTTCTTATCCACTGCTTGCTCACTTTTATATCATTCTACATTCATTCTTGACCTTATCACTTCTTGTTTTACTACTCACACTTCTTAGCTAGCTCATTTCCACTGCAATCATTTAATTTTGATGGTTCTTATAACATACCATCTCACACTTTCATTGAAGTTATTGAGAAGTTGGGCATTTTTAGAAATATGAATTTAACTCAAAATAATATACAATTGGACAGTATAGTAGTATCATAGACAAAACCATTAGCACTCATTTTAACAAAGTTTCATTCCCCATACTGTAGTAACTACTATCTTTCAACAACATAAGCACATGTTGGAATTACTCCAAAATGTTTATAATTTTAGCAAATTTATCTATATGCCTATTCATGTATCATTCACATAGTTTTTCCTCAAAAAAATAACAGCATTATTCTTTGGTACATTAATTTTCAGACCCATATTCCATGCTGTAATATGCAATTGTCTAGCATTCATTGAAAATGTCTGAGTGCCCAGTTAACAATATCTGAATACTGTATATTGTCTGTATACGAAAGTACATGCACATATGCACTAACACATTTCCAAATCACTGCAAGCATTCTTTCTTATCTATCAATAAGTAAGTAACTATGGTTAACAACAAAGGGAACACCACAGATCTTTGCCTTGTTTCTGCTCAGTGTTGAATATTTGCTAAGAATCCCATTTGTTACTATGCATTCTTTATTTCCATCATACTGTATATTGTTCTTGTCACAATAAGCATTCATTACCAAGTTCACAATATGTTCCATCATTCAAGACTGTTCATTTTATTACACATTTTGCATATGATAAAACATGTAGGAAACTTGGTTTCTTATATTCATACAGTTCATACAGAGGAAAAAAAACCAGCAGTGCTTTGCATAAAACCATATTACTTCTTTATTTTTTTTCTACCTCTTGTAATCTCAGCAAGAACTCTGCCACTCTCCTAGGCACATTTAACAAATAATTGCCCTGTATTTTCTACTTTCAATCTAGTTATCTTCTTTCCCTTTGCATAAAGTAACACTAACAGCATTTTTTTAAATCTTCAGGCATAGATCTAGTGTTTGTAGACATGTAAAACAAGTCAAAAAGATACTTATTTAGCAAACTATATCTGTATTTTAACATTTCTCCATTAACAACTGCAGTCTTGTAAGTTTTTGGCCATCTTGAAGGATTTACTGTATATTATATTTTTTCTTAGAAACAGATATTACAGGTCTTTTAAAAATTCTACTCTTTAAAATATTTCTTCCAGTCCCATTCATATTTCTAAAATATTCTTTCCTGCATCTTTTCCCTTCATTTCATTCAAATCATATAATCACTTTTATTTGTAATTCTATGCACCAAATGCCTTGGCTAAAAGCTGTTAATTTAACCATTTTCACTCACTTCCCAATCAATTCACATTTTTTCTCAAAATTAATTCCTCATTATTCCCCTGTAGCTTCACTGTAGCATAACAAGAAACCAGAACCAATTTCTGTTTTCATACAAATTCACAATAATATAGAGGATACTAATTCATACTTGTTAATATACATCATATCACAGCTTTAAACCTATATCTTCACTTCTATAAATACATTAAATTTGATTTAAAAAGACTAGACTGCTTCATTTTATCTCCTTATATTCTTCCCTCTTCTCTTAGTTTCATAATCATAGAACATATCAATTTTTATTTCATTTATTAATTCAACTTTTCACTATTCATTACTCTTACTACATATCAAATGCCAGTGTTTCATATGCCAGCATCACCATTAGATGACCCTATAGATATTGATCACCACTTCCCAACATAGTGTAGTACAGGAATTCAAAATCTGCAACAATTAGCAGACATATCTGTAGCCATTTTAGAATATACATAGAAATACTAGAAATCAAGCATAGGGCCTGCCAGAGGAAAAGAGTTTGCTGACTTCTAAAAGACAGATAAGATTCATAAGCAATGCACTAATATAACAATACAGAATATGATATATAACAGTAAAATCAGCTGTCTTTGGGTAATTCCCGGAGAGCGGAGAAAATTGTATAACTATATATGGGCATGTAATTATAGGGCAATGATGTACTTTGTCCAATTATCTAATCACTTTTTGACAACAATTTTTGATCCTAATAAGGTAGAAGTTGTCTATAGCCAATTTTATCAAAGTGCTTTGTTTGTTTGCAAAACAAACAGAGTACATACTATGACCACAGGTAAATACAACTTCAAGCTCTCTTCAACACTTTTCTTTGCTTATATACAGTAGGGTTTAACAATATTTGGCCCATTGAGCTATTGCCTAATATTTTGTAGAAATAGAATGAAAAAGTTAGACTAGCTTGCCATCTTTTGTTGTACATGTTCCACATGCAGCAGTTTTTGCTAAAAATAAGTGCAATTCCAGTCAGATTGGTGACATCTTACACCACAAATACAGTCACAGTTCAATTTTCTCCGAGCATTATCATGCTATTTTATACCATCCAGAGATTACCTCTCAGGCAGTAATGGGATTCAGCCAGTTCGGGAGAACTGGTTGTTAACTTTCTGAGCAGTTTGGTGAACTGGTTGTTGGAAGAAATCATTAGGGCAGAGAACCAATTGTTAAATTATTTGAATCCCACCACTGCTCTCAGGTAAATACTGTTTGAATCCACTAATTATGAGCACTTAGGTATAATAACAAACTCAGGATTCTCAGAAAATGAAGTTCTGAAGGATTTACTAGATCACAAATTTGATTGAAATCATATTCATACACTTGACCTTGTTGTTAAGACACTATACCAAGTGTACCTAAGTTTCATGATCTGCAATATTTAGTCTTTGCCATATTATGATGGGACTTTACTTATTCCAGATATGCAAAATCACTTTGATAAAATATAGAGCAAAGCTTGGGTTTGTTGTATATTTTTGGGAGGTCATATATCTACATATATTTGATACAACAGTATTTTGGGGGGTATCTCAAAATACTTTGATAAGAGTGCTAGCATTGTATGTGTATGCAAATGTATATGTGTCAGCTTTGAAATTCAGCTGCCACATTTTTTAAGAGAGTTGGAGGAGTTGAAAAGTTCAAAGTTATTCTGTATGTCGTATTAAGAAATTCCAGTTGCAGTTAATTGGGTCTCATGATTTATGAAGTGTAGAAGTGGGAGGAGAGAAGGTGGATTCTGTGTAACGTGTGAAAAATTTTCACTTTGGGAAATTGCTTTAGACATACCATGTCTGTTTCTAAATAAATCAATTAGAGAGAAAATGTCTCGGAGTGATTGATATCATGGATACTTTCTGGATGCCTTACATTTATTTCCCAAAGTCCACTTTTTTTTAAAGGGCTTGGCTGATACCCCGGAGTTCTTTTCCCAGAGATGGAGAGAGATCAGCAATCAGTCGAAGTTGGAGATGTGCAGTGGGGAGTGTGTGAGGGCCCTCCCTCCGGAGCATTAATTGAACCTGCCAGCCCTTGTTTGGAGGAGATGATGGATGCTTTGAGGATGGCAGTAGGAGAAAGAGATTTGGGAGCTATACCGAAGTGTTTCAACTTAAGAAGTTGTTATAACACAGATGTAACCCAGCTGTTTGAAGAGAAATCTTTCTCTAGCCCCAGGCATATTGCTATTCTGTCAGATTGGAGGGAAGAGAGACAATTTGGGGTCGGAATTCTCTCAAGAAGACAACCCCCAGATTATTCCTGGAAATCCATCAAGGGCAGATTTACATCAACAATTCCAGAATTTAAAGGTGACAGGTTTGGTCTCACAGTCTGTTTGGATGGGTGGAAGCTTGAGACCACCCATATTCACTTACCCAAGTATCGTGAGGAACAAGGAGACTATACAGATGCCAGTTGGAGGAAGCCAGAAAGAAGCATCAACTGACAGGTATGTTGCAGCCTCTGAGGCAATCCCCTCATTTTCCAGAAGAAATTTTGCCCCTTGCAGAGAGTATCCCTCCAGGGTGGGGATTTTATCCAGGCCAGGAGTGGATTCAATGCCAATGGCAGCCAGCACCAACACAGCCCTGGTCTGAAGGGGGGTTGCCCAGACAGCAGACAGCAAGCACTTCCCCTCCATCCAACCAGGGAACCAGGCCACACCCATCTTCCTCCTGGCAACCAAAATTGCAGCCCCAACCAGCAGCGAGGCCATAGGGACCCCTATTCCAGAGAGGCACCACCCAGCCAGGATTCAGGGGACCTACCCAGCCTACATACGCCACCAGCCTGTTCCTTCCATTCCAGTACAACCTGCAGTAGCCTGGCATGTGCCACCTCCGCAACCATGACCCAGGCCAGACCAAATACCCTTTGAGGCTGTATTCGATGGCCACCATGAACATTTCAATTGTTTCCTCACTTGAATCCAATCCCATATAGAACAATTTGGAGATCAATATGCCACAGAGCGTGATTTGGTTACGGTAATAACAAATGGGATGAATGAAGGGGATGCTTCAGACTGGGTGGCCCAACTACACAACGAACAAGCCCCCGAATTATATGATGTAAATGGATTTATTCAATTATTAAGACTCAGATTTGAAAATCCAGACAGGGTAGCAGAGAATGAAGAGAAGTTAATGGAAATGAGGCAAGGCAAGCAACCCTTGTCAGAATTCATTTGGGACTTTAGAAGGTTCGCTAGCCACCTCATGGATTGGCCTGACTTTACACTATTTTAAAAAAGCAATACAATCGTGGTATGCCGCCTCCCTCAGCTTAGATCACAGCATCAACCAACACAGGAAACTCCTTCTGGCAGCCCCAACTAAGAGAATTGTGGTGAGAGACCGCTGACCAGACCAGCTGAAACTGCTCGTACCTGACCCACCAGGGTGCTGAAATGTTGAGCAAGTGGATGGAACCTTAATTGGGGGGGGGGGCAGCCACTCAAATAACAGAATTGATCAAGATGGAATTAGGGCCCCATCGTGAATTCATATGCTTCATAGTGGCCCCCCAAGATGTCAAATCAATCATACTGGGACTTGCTTGGTTAGACAAATGGGCCCCAATGAGGAGGATGGAATCAAAAAAATCATAATTGGACCAGGCCCATTGCCCCCTCTTCCACCCACTACAAAGCCACCAGTCAGCTTGAACCCAGAGCCTGAGTCAGCATACATGGCATCCCACCTTCTCCCAGACAACTCCCAGGTACCCAACCAATACAAAGACTTGGCTGAAGCATTCAGTGAAGAAGAGTGTAATGTTTTATCTCCCCATCAAGCCACTGATTGAGCCATAGAATTAGAGCCCAGGGTAAAATTACCAAAACCAAAGATGTATTCCATGACACCTGCTGAAATGACCAAATTAAGGAAATACATCGACAGAAATTTGGAAAGAGGTTTTATTGAGCCTGCAAAATCAAGATTAGCTGCCCCTGTGTTGTTCAAGGAGAAGAAAGATGGCAGGTTGATATTGTGTGTTGACTTTAGAGGCGTGAATGCCATATGCGTCAAAAACATGTATCCTCTCCCTCTTATGAAGGACTTATTGAACCACCTGTCAAAGGGCAAAGTATTCACCAAGCTAGATCTCAGGGAACCTTACTACCGGGTCTGCATCAAAGAGGGAGATGAGTGGAAAACTGCTTTTAACTGCCCTCTGGGTACTTTCCAATTCAAAGTCATGCCTTTCAGACTTCAGGGGGCTCCTGCAGTGTTTATGCAGCTCATCAATGAGGTGCTACACCCACACCTTTACTGGGGGGTCCTCGTGTACCTGAGTGACATCCTTATCTTCAGTGAAACCATGGAAGAACATGTTCAATTGATCCGACAGGTTCTAGAAAAACTTCTAGCCACCAAATTATATGTGAAACTCTCAAAATGCGAATTCCATAAAGAGTCGCTGGACTACTTAGGCTACCAAATATCCAACCTGGGGATTGAAATGGACCCCGGAAAGGTGAAAGTGGTGTTGGACTGGCAACCCCCCAGAACCCAAAAACAACTTCAAAGTTTCTTGGGGTTTGCCAACTTCTAGAGACAATTCATTCCATCCTTTGCTGAAGTTGCCTTCCCATTGACAGAGCTATTAAAAATAGGCCTGTCACCCACCAAACCAAAGCCAAGTCAACCCTTGGCTTGGACTATGGACTGTCAGAACACTTTCGAGACCTTAAAATGCCTCTTTGCAGCTGAACCCATCCTCTAGCACCCAGACATAACCAAGCCTTTTATTGTCCAAACAGATGCAAGTGATGTAGCGGTGGCAGCTATTTTGCTGCAAAAAGACTCTCAAGGCCGACTGATGCCTTGTGCTTATGTGTCCAAAAAGCTGACAGACACAGAGCGAAGGTGGGTGGTCTGGGAGAAAGAAGCATTCGCTGTACAATGGGCTTTATTGTCTTGGAGGCATTTTCTAGAAGGGGTGCCAGAGGCCTTTGAGGTATGGACTGATCATGAGAACCTCGAAGCTCTAAAGACCCCTAGGAGATTATCACCCAAACAAGTCTGCTGGGCCCAATATTTCAAGTGATTCAATTTCAACATTAAATATATCCCCGGAAGGAAAAACATACTGGCAGATGCTCTGTCCAGAAAACCTCAGTTTGACAGCCACTGAGAGGAAATAGTACAAGCCTTAATTTCAGACACTCAATCGGCAGGCCAAGTGACCACTCAAGCCCAAGCCAACTGCAACCCCAAACGCCTGGAAGATAAGCTGACTGCGGAATTGAAAACAGCCCTATTGACCGATCCTTGGTTCCTGGATCATCAAACTGAGTTGACAATGAATGATGGACTAGATTGGAAAGGGACTAAGCTTTATGTACCCACAACCCGAAGACTACTGGTACTAAAGCATAGCCACGACTCTCGGCTGGGAGGCCACTTCAGATTCCTAAAAACCCTACATTTAGCCACGACTCCCGACTGGGAGGCCACTTCGGATTCCTAAAAACCCTACATTTACTGAGAAGACAGTTCTGGTGGCCAAAAATGAAACCTGATGTTGAGGACTGTGTAAAAAGTTGTTCAATTTGTACCAAAATGAAACACAGAACTGAAAAAAACCCTGGCCTCCTGCAACAAGTTGCTGAACCAAACCAACCTTGAGAAGAAATCGCAATGGACTTTATGTTGAATTACCTAAGAGTGAAGAGAATACGATCATTTGGACTATAATTGACTTATTCTCTAAACAGGCCCATTTTATAGCCTGCAAAGGACTTCCATCTGCGAAAAAACTTGCAAAGCTGTTCGTGAAACACATCTATAGACTACATGGAGTACCTCGTAGAGTAATATCAGACAGAGGGGTACAATTTACCGCAAAATTTTGAAGGGAATTTCTGAAATCCATTGGTTCCTCTCAAGGGTTATCCTCAGCTTTCCATCCTACTTGTAACGGAGCAGCGGAGAGAACTAATGCCAAGATTGAACAATACATTAGATACTATGTAAATTATCAACAAGAAAATTGGACTGAGTTATAACCTTTTGCAGAGGCTGCTTACAATAATGCAGTACATAGCAGCATGGGATTGACTCCATTCGAAATCAACACTGAATGGATTTTGTCCGGATAACAGAGTTACTTAGACAACCTCCCCCATCCATGTCCCTAGCAAAATGGATGAACTCATTAAGGAAAGGGTGGGAAGATACAAAAAAAGCTTTGAACGAAGCTGCAAAAAATTATAAAAAACAGGCGGATAAGCATAAATTCCTTCAATCAGCTTTTAAAGTAGGGGACAAAGTATATTTGTCGACCAAGTATCTTAGGTTGAAACTGCCCAGTAAGAAGCTGGGTCCAAAATTCTTGGTTCCGTTTCCAATTTCAAAGGTAATCAATCTGGTCACTGTCCAATTAAGTCTTCCTCGACTATTGGGGAAAATTCATCCAGTGTTCCATTGTAGTTTGCTAAAACCAGCTACTAGATCAATGATAAGACCACTGCCAAGCGCTCCCCCTAAACCATTAACGGTACAGGGAGAAACACATTATGAGATTCAAAAAATTATTGATTCTAGATTACATCGTGGCCAATTGCAATATTTGGTCTTATGGAAAGGATACCCCCTCTCAGATGCTAGTTGGGTAAAGAGTTGGGATGTTCATGCTGATCAAATGGTTAATCAATTTCATGAGGATTTTCCCCACAAACCGAAGGGTCCTCGTGGAGAGGGGAGATGGGGTTAAGGACAATGTATTAACCCCTGTATGTGTTTTTTTTTCTTTTCTTTTGGGAGGAGGAGTTTTCAGGGGGGGACGCCTGTCAGCTTTGAAATTCAGCTGCCACATTTTTTAAAGAGAGTTGGAGGAGTTGAAAAGTTCAAGGTTATTCTGTATGTTGTATTAAGAAATTCCAGTTGCAGTTAATTGGTTTTTGTGATTTATGAAGTGTAGAAGTGGGAGGAGAGAAGGGAGGAGAAAAGGTGGATTCTGTGTAACGCACGAAAAATTTTCACTTTGGGAAATTGCTTTAGACATACCATGTCTGTTTCTAAATAAATCAATTGGAGAGAAAATGTCTCGGAGTGATTGATATCATGGATACTTTCTGGATGCCTTACAACAGGGGTCCCCAACCACCGGTCGCCGGACCGGTACCGGTCCATGGATCATTTTTTACCGGGCCGCAAAGCTTGGGCACTGCCATCTTGTTTTGACGGCGCTTCCGGGTTTTCGGTTGCTTCCGGGTTTTCGTTTGGAAAGTGCTTCCGGGTTTTCAGTTGGAAAGCGGCGTTTGGGTGCTCGCACCTTAGTTTCGTTGAAGGGGGGCGGCTTCAAACGAAGAGCTGTCCCGATGGCGGTGGAGTCTCGCGTTACTCAGGTACCGGTCCGTGGAAGAATAAATAATCGTGAAACCGGTCCCTGGTTCAAGAAAGGTTGGGGGCCACTGCCTTACAATATGTATATCATAGTGGTTATATGTATAAGGGATTTTTGTATAAGGGATTTTATTTGCTGCATGTACAAGTAGTATTTTGAGCTTCTTTATTAAAAATAAATAGAACTAAAATCTAGTGGCTGAGTATGGGTCAAATATGATAATAGCATAATGGTTAGAACATGATGGTTAGAAATAACAACATGGTTGATCAACCTTAAATTTAATTATATGTAAAATCAGTGTTTAGGATACAGCTGACAGAATAGTTCATGCAGCTACTGAATTGGTATGCCAATTATTATTTTTCTTTTCCCCCTTCTCTACCAAATTCTGCAGAAATGACAACAAAGTTATGTCAAATAGATTATAATATGCAAAGAGAAAACATGGTTAGTTCTCAAAGAGCAGCATTTATAAGTCTACAAATTTATATGTTGAGTCCTTCTAGTTCCTTATATAGAACTGTTTCAGAAGAAACTTTATAAAGGAATGATGTTATATAAAATTGAGCTGATCTTTTCATCCAGTAAATCTCCTTAGTTAAATAAGTCTTACCAGATGCAATTCTATGTATGAATTTACAATTTGCAATCATATATGATCTTAGACCTCATAACAGTAGTTATTGCTGTAAGATTTTTTTCTGTTAGCTATTGGGAAGAGTGCCTAACACAGACTAAACTGATAAAAATTAAAAAGCTAAATCTTACACTGCTTTCATGAAGCATATTAATTTGTTAAAAATGTTTCCACCCAAAGTTTAAAAAAATCATGGTTTGTAGTTTATAAATAAACAAATAAGTAAATAAGTAAATAAATGAATAAATAAATAAACATAAGTTCCGATTCTTCTAAACCTTTCTAGCTATCGATATTTGGGGGGAAGGCATTAACATGTTCATAGCTCACATTTCCCAGGAAAGAAGCATTAAGTGGTGACATGTCTTTGTTAACACTTGAAAAATATTAAATCTCTCCAAAATTTGCAGAATTTTATTTTCTTAAAAGCCACAAAGCTCTTCAACACCCTAAACTGAAGTGAACATTTTGTCATTTTTTTCCTAGTTGTTTCAATATTTTGTTGTATTGAAACTGAAATTGTCACCTTTAATGTCTGTCTAGAATCTAAGATTTAAAAGAATGGAAATGAATTTCCAAATCAGCCTAAAAGTTTAAAAAATATTCAGATTTAATTTAATGGAGAACAGAGGGCAAAATGGGGAAGAGTAAACCAGGTTATATTTCTCATTATTTCATTTTCACCCCTTTGCTATTTTAGGATGCTAATAGCAACTTGGTCCTTTGGCAACTATTTTTAAATGTTATTTTTTTCTGAATGGAACAATGTTTTTACTCTCCAGAATTATTTAACATAATCTCATCTCATGGATAATATAAGAAATAACTACTGTTTACAAGTACTGCCTCTTACTATGCCTGGTAAGCTATCTTCACCATGTTTGTTTTTTATTTTATCCCCTCACAATCACAAAAATACCCAAATTTTTAATCACCTGCAGATGGGTGGTAGAAACTAGATGTTATTTTAAATAAATAGTTCTGAAAACAGAACCTATGAAACAACTCGAAATATATGTCAGAATTGGGACCATTGGTTATTTAATGTCAGGATTCCATTAGCGGCAAGATCTTGTCAGAGCAGGAATGCAGAGTGTAAACATGCAATAGTCACTAATGACTGAATATGAAAAATGGAATTCAATCATTCCCTTTATACGTAGAGACACAGCAAAGAAAAAGTTGGGCTTGAACTCAAAGGTATACAAGCTCTATATCAGCCTCAAATTTTTTGTTTATTTTTATTCCACCTTTATTATTTTTACAAATAACTTAAGGGAGAAAATATATCCAAATCATATCCTATTTTCCTCACAACAACCCCTTGTGAGTAAGATTGGGCTAAGTGGATGTGACTGGCTGAAGGTCATGCAACCTGCTTTCATGGCTAGGATGGAACTAGAATTCATGATCTCTTAGTTTCTAGTCTTAACTAGAAACATTCTTTGGAATGTATAATTTTAGCCATTACAGAATAAAAAATTACCAATAACAACTAGACTTCCTGATGATTTTCACTTGCATTTATTAAGACAGTTGTATGCATGCAGAAATGTGTGGTCTGCATAAAATTATAGGGCATATATTATTCCTTTCACTTCCTGACTTCCACATTTCAAAATTGTTATGAATAAAACTAAAACTATAAACCTAATTTTACTGCAATAATGAAGTAGTGTATTAGACATATGGAATAGAATAGTACAGAATAATGGAGTTGGAAGGGATTTTGGAGGTCTTTTAGTTCATACCCTGCACAAGCAGAAGATCCTAACCATTCTGCACAAATGGCTGTCCAATTCTTTCTTAAAAACTAATCTTTCTTAAAAAAAGAGAGACAAAATTTCTGCTCTCATGTTGTGTTTCCAAAACTCAACATAAATCTCTCACTCAATTTAGATATTAGTCATAGCTAGTCATATTTTACTATGCACATAACAGTTATATATATATATCAACCTTTTTATATTTACTGAACTTCAGTTAAGAACTAAATCTTATACATGTATTTTCTACATTGAAAATAGTCCATTGCTTTATAACAAATATTTTTTTTTCATTATTAGAGTACAAACTTGCCCAAAATAATAGTTTTAGTAACATGTCTGGCTTTAGTGCCTTGATATTCCTCTATTACTAGGTATTGACAATTTAGAAAATACATGCAACTTATTTTACTTATTTATTAATTAATTAAAAGTCCCACATTTGATGTGCCAGTTTCAGCAAAACAGTTTTATTAGATTGAGCATTTATACTAATCACTTTGGCTCCTTTTCTTTTGGCTCCTTTATGAAATCAAGTTTCTTTTAAATCTAACTAAATTGTCTAACAAAGAGAATTTTTCTGTATTATGCACAGTTTCTCCTTGGGAAACTTAGTGTTGCAATGTAGTCTTTAAACAAGCTCTTAAATATATGGTGATCACCATCAATGCTCAGCTTCAAAAAGGTTGATTTAGATATTCATTTTGAATTTTATGAATTGATGATATTGGCAGGTTTGAGTGACGAAAACCTCCAAAAATTCATGGGGATTGAGGTGGTAAATGAATTATAGAAATAGATATACTAATATGTTTTTGTTAAAATTTATAAAAGGACATAGTTAATTTTTTTCAGCAGAATTCAGAGAAATGGCAGGATTAAGGATGTGCCTATCAGATGTTTTCTTAAGCATGGTTAAATAAAAGAAGATGCCCATAGCTGAATTATCTCCGTTCTAAATGTCAACATATATTCCAGATCCTTATATCTTCTGCCTCCAAGCAACATGCTACTTTGAGTAGTACACATTATTATCAGTAATATAACATTTCTAAAATGTTATATGATACAGAGTTAAAGAATGGACGTTGCAGTGTACTGTATATTTTATAATTCTAGTTTATGATGATATAAGAGTGAATATGCAAAGTGTGATATTATAAACTACTTATTAAGAATGATAGTTTTATGTCTGTATAAAATTGCTTATTTCAGATTTTGTTTCAGGATTTTCAGTTTGTTCCTTCCAGCTAATGAAAGTGAGAGGAAGGAAGGAAGGAAGGAAGGAAGGAAGGAAGGAAGGAAGGAAGGAAGGAAGGAAGGAAGGAAGGAAGGAAGGAAGGAAGGAAGGAAGGGGATTTGATTTCTTCCTTCTTTTGTAGCCTTATTTTGAACTAATTATATATCATCAAATATTCCAACATTGTAGGAGTTTATTTTTCCCCCCGATCAATCTGGAAGAATTGAACTCTTGTAGCATCCAAATCTTTCATTGTTTTAAGGCAGCAGACATATTCTGGAATTCATTTGGCTTTGTTTTCTGCTCATTGTTCTGTCATCAATTAAAGCAGTTTAGTATTGCAATATCATTTACAAGGCCACTACTTCTAGATAATTTTCTGCTAAATAGAAAATAAAATAAGAGCAAGTTGGTATTTATTTTCATTCATAGTGTTTTAGCAACCACATGCCTTGTTTTAAGTGTGCCTAGTTAGCCTTCAATAGAAAATATCTTCTGCATCCCAGTGATTAATTATCAAACATTTACAGCAACATGGTTGATATGCATCTGTGCCACATGTGAGGCCTGATCAGCTGAGTATTTTTAAAACAATTACAGAGTTAATTTCTAGCAGAACAGCAGACATCTGGTCTGATCTAAACAAAATACCATCAATATTGCCTCTCTCTCAAACAGACCACCTACTCCATTAGCCCTCATTAAAAATGGTCCCCAAAAGCAGCTGCTGCTGAAAAAAAATAGCTGCCAGTGACCACCATTATACAGTAGAACAGAAATTAGAGCATTCTGTGCTTTCATTAAAATATTCTTAAAGATTTGATTTATAAAGTAGCACATACCATTATAATGATTCATGGAGCAGATTTTTCAACATTAAATGCAATCATATATTTATAGAATCTTAGATAAGAAGGAGAGAGAATCCATGAATTCAGGACACAAGCTACTTCATTGCTTAAGAGCACTTACGTTTAGGAAATTTTGCATTTCAACTTTGAATTACTCACTAAAAACTTTCCACCCACTGGTTGTAGTCTTACTTTAATACACTCTGGAGAACAAATCCCTACTCCCTGTGACATCCGTTTATGTATTTGAAGAGTGCCATCATGTCCTCTTAGCCATTTTTCTTGGGGCTAAGCATGCCAAGTTCCTTTAACCATTATTCATAGGATTTAGCCTCAAAGCTCCTTAGATCTTTCTTTCTAGTCACTGAACTTTTTTGAGTCCCTCAGAGTCCTTCTTGCAAGTTTTAGTGCTAAGTCTAACTTGTACCTATGCATCAGGTTTTTACTGCCTAAGTGAATAATATTTCTCACTACTGACCATCATTTTGATGGATAGAGCTCAATGTTCAAGTATATCAATATGCTTTAAATCTTGAAAACCATCTTCTGGGGTGTCAGCAATCCTACCTTTCTAGGTCATTCAGGTCATATGGGGTTATTTGTAAAGATGTTGAAGATTAGAGTTGAACCATGAATATCCCACTTCATACTTCTTCAGTGGAACTTGTACTTCCATAGAAAAATGGAAACCTATTTCATTCATTGTATTTAGAAAAGGTACAGACACATTGCATCATCTGAATATCTTTTCCAAGGCCTTCATTGCCAATCTGCCAGATAGTAAACTGCAGTGTATTTTTGGGATATATTGTTTCTTATTGTTTATAATTAATTCTAAAAGGCAGAAACTACCCATCACTTTGATATCTTAACTGTCAATTCAAAGGCTGATTGCTGTACTTGTTATTTTTAGGAAAATGGGAATCCCTAATTCATTGAATCATGAACTCATTGAAACCTATACAAAAGTCAGGAAGCCACACTATGACAAAAAAAAAAAAAGATTGGTTCCAGATTGGTAAAGAAATGAGAAAAGGCATTATACTCTCTTCTTATTTATTCAACATATATCCAACATATATTGAGGAAAGCTGGATTGGAAAAAGATAAATGTAGTTTTAAAACTGATGTAGGAAATACTAATAACAAGTGCTATGCTAATAATGTACCCTGGTAGCTCGAAATGTAAAAGAATGAAAACTTTACCCAGTGAAATTCAAGAGCAGAACTAATGACAACATGTAAAACAGGGGTGTCAAATTATGGTTTTTCCATTGTCACTTAAATAATAATCTGTCTCCAACATTTTCCTAAATCTCTGCTGTCCAATATTGGTGTCCACTTGCTTTAATGGATAACTGGAATTACAGTACCTGAATATCTTGGATTGCTCTTCTTGGATTATATACTCATGGTATATACTGCCAATTCTTTACTTATACAGTAGCTGCAAGGAAACATTTAAACCCTAAAAAATCCAACACAGTAAAATTTGGGGTTGAACCACTCCAATCGCAGCTCAGATGGAACAATGCTTACTGAAACCTCAGTTCTCTAGTCAAAACCATGAGTTCCAAAAATACTGTTCATGCTTAGGTTGCATTTTCATGCTGAAAATGATATTGAAAAGGACACAAGGGTGACTTTTTCAATCAGAGACCATCTAAGAACATTTACTTTATCATAAAATAAATATTTTTGAAATAATATTTATATTATGAATGTTTGGCAAATCCTTAAAATAGTTGATAATATTTTTTGTTTATGCTAATCAAACACATCAGACATTAAGTATATCCTTGCATAATCTGTAATATTATTACCTTTCTTGCTGTTTTCAAAATTTTACAGGTGAAACTTGAAAAATTAGAATATCGTGCAAAAGTTCATTTATTTCAGTAATGCAACTTAAAAGGTGAAACTAATATATGAGATAGACTCATTACATGCAAAGCAAGATAGTTCAAGCCGTGATTTGTCATAATTGAGATGATTATGGCTTAAAGATCATGAAAACCCCAAATCCACAATCTCAGAAAATTAGAATATTACATGCAATCAATACAACAAGGATTGTACATAGAAAAATATCGGACCTTTGAAAAGTGTAAGCATGCATATGTACTCAGTACTTGGTTTGGGCCCCTTTTGCAGCAATTACTGTCTCAATGTGCATGACATGGAAGCTATCAGCCTGTGGCACTGCTGAGGTGTTATGGAAGACCAGGATGCTTCAATAGCGGCCTTCAGCTCTTCTGCATTGTTCGGTCTCATGTCTCTCATCCTTCTCTTGATAATGCCCCATAGATTCTCTATGGGGTTCAGGTCAGGCGAGTTTGCTGGCCAGTCAAGCACAGTAATCCCACGGTCATTGAACCAGGTTTTGGTGCTGTTGGCAGTGTGGGCAGGTGCCAAGTCCTGATGGAAAATGAAGTTAGCATCCCCATAAAGCTTGTCTGTGGAAGGAAGCATGAAGTGCTCCAAAATCACCTGGTAGATGGCTGCGTTGACCCTGGACTTAATGAAGCACAGTGGACCAACACCAGCAGATGACATGGCTCCCCAAATCAACACAAACTGTAGAAACTTCACACTGGACTTCAAGCATCTTGCAGTGTGTGCCTCTCCATTCTTCCTCCAGACTCTGGGTCCTTGGTTTCCAAATGAGATGCAAAAGTTGCTCTCATCAGAAAAGAGGACTTTGGACTACTGAGCAACAGACCAGGTCTGTTTTTCTTTAGCCCAGGTAAGACACTTCTGACGTTGTTTGTTGTTCAGGAGCAGCTTGACAAGAGGAATACGACATTTGAAGCCCATGTCCAGGATCCGTCTGTGTGTGGTGGCTCTTGATGGACTGACTCCAGCCTCGGTTCACTCCTTGTGAAAGTCCCCAACACTTTTGAATGGTCTTTTCCTGATAATCCTCTCCAGGCTGCAGTCATCCCTGCTGCTTGTGCACTTTTTTCTTCCACACTTTTCCCTTCCACATAACTTTCTATTAATGTGCTTTGATTCAGCACTTTGGGAACATCCAACTTCTTTTGCAATTACCAATTTTGAGGCTTTCCCTCCTTATGGAGGGTGTCAACGATGGTTTTCTGCACAACTGTCAGGTCAGCAGTCTTTCCCATGATTGTGATTCCTATTGAACCAGACTGAGAGACCATTTAAAGGCTCAGGAACCCTTTGCAGGTGTTGTGGCTTAATTAGCTGATTAGAGTGGGACATTTTGTGCCTAGAATATTGATCCTTTTCACAATATTCTAATTTTCTGAGATTGTGGATTTGGGATTTTCATGAGCTGTAAGCCATAATCATCTCAATTATGACAAATCATGCCTTGAACTATCTTGCTTTGCATGTAATGAGTCTATCTCATATATTAGTTTCACCTTTTAAGTTGCATTGCTGAAATAAATGAATTTTTGCATGATATTCTAATTTTCTGAGTTTCACCTGTAATTTTATAGTGGACTATCTTTCTAAATTCAGACTTTTTGTATATGTCCAGGTTTCTTTATGTGCCTCTTGGCTTTGTTCCTCTCATCCTTCCTTATAACAAATTATAACAAAATGATAAAAAAAAATTGACACATGAGAAATTGATCATGCAGATCAAATGCTAATCAATTACATTACACCCTAAGTAGAAATACTTTTGATCTCTTTGGTGAATACTTAGTGTCTAAATATGCTGAATTTGCCTTTTGCAATTTATCCCATTATAGATTATTAGTTAATGATTATTATATTAGTTAGTTATAAAAGGAGGTTGAAAATGTGGGAACTGCTGTATATTTTACGTAATGTTTATGCAATAATTGTTGAGAAGCTGTCATACATTTTGGGTAGAGATAGCTGAAGTTAAAAATTGAAGTTGTACCCTTTCTACAATTAAAATTGAGCCAAGGCACTTTCAAGAAACATACATGAGTTTCTGTAAGCATTCCCATCTTCTTTGTGCAGGCTCTTAATGCTTCCCATGCTGTGGTTAAGGGCTGATCTGTACTTCCTGCTTGCTTCAATAAAAGACAGGCCTTGGGAGGGTCGGTTGGACATGTTTTTTCCATCTGCCCTGAACTTGGCAGGAAGACAACTTCTACGCAGAGTTTGTTATCATTGTTGTTCCACAACAAAAAAATTGTGTTTGCATCCTTCCACTGCTCAACCAAGCCTGCTTGCATTGCTGCATTTCAAAGCAACTATTCCAATTAACTGGTCTATGCTCAAACAGGCTTGTAGTTCACTCAATCTCTGTGATTTTTTTTTTTTTTTTTTGCCAGTCATGCTGCACTAATCTTTTGGCAATAGTAGAATAATGAAATTTTCAACTACTTGCTTTTTCTTTCACCAGTCCTCAAAAGACTTGTTCACAGAATGAAAAGTAATTGAAATTTTCCTTTTGAACATGGTGGGATGGGAAGAGAAGAAGGCAAACTGGAGGCAATTGGAGGCAAACTGTCCCACAGATTAATTGCTTTGATTGTTATGAAATTTCTCCTTAGTTCTAAGATGGATCTCTAGTTGATAAGTTTCCATCTGTTAATTCTTGACTTTCTTCCCACTGCTTTGGAGAATAGGTTGTCCCCGTCTTCTTTGTGACAGCCCCTCAAATATAGGAAGACTACTATCATCCCACCCCAAATCCTTCGCTTTATTAGATGAGACGTACCCAATTCCTGCAATTATTCATAATATATTTCAGCCACCAGTCCCCTAAATATCTTGTTGCTCTTCTTTGCACACTTTTTACAATTTCAATAATCTTTTTTATATCATGGTGACCAGAACTGCACTCAGTATTCCAAGTACTTACTGCAGTATATAGTGGCATTATACTTCATGTGAGCTGGATATTATTCCTCTATCGATGCAGCCTAGGTGCCTATTTAAAAGATTAGGAGAGTGAAAGATAAAACATATGAAGAATGGTCAGTCTATTTTCCAAAGCACCAGAAGGCAAGGCAAGAAACAATGCATTGAAACTAATCAAGCAAAAAGCAACCTAGAACTAAGGAGAAATTTCCTAACAGTGAGAACAATTAACCAGAGGAATGACTTGCCTTCAGAAGTTGTGGGTGCTCTATTACTGGATGCTTTTCAGAAGAGACTGGACAGCCAGTTTATTTATTTATTTATTTATTTATTTGATTTGCCAATTGTTTACAAGATAATAAGTATAAGTGTATACATGGTTGTGAAAACATGAAATGGGTACATATAAGAAAAAATAAAAGAATAAGAGAAACAATAGGACAGGGATGGTAGGCACGTTGGTGCGCTTATGCACGCCCCCTACAGACCTCTTAGGAAAGGGGTGAGGTCAATAGTAGACAGTCTAAGGTTAAAGTTTTTGGGGTTTGGGGAAGAGACTACAGAGTCGGGTAGAGTATTCCAGACATTGACCACTCTATTGCTGAAGTCGTATTTCCTGCAATCAAGTTTGGTGCGGTTTACTTTGAGTTTGTATCTATTGTGTGCTCTTGTGTTGTTATGGTTGAAGCCATAACATAAACTTAACATAACATAAACATAGCCATAACATAAACTTTCAGTTGTCTGAAATAGTATAGGAACTCCCACTTGTGTAGGAGATTGAACTACAAGATCTCCAAGGTCCCTTCCAATGCTGCTATTCAGTTATTCTATCTTCTAAAGTGTTGGGTATTTCCCTTAGCTTTCCCTCATTCTCAAATTAGAAAAGATCCTTTACATCTTGAATTTATACTTTATGAATTTGGGGTGCAAGTTGACATGAACTTCATGTTTTATCTGTTTGCTAAATCATTTATCATATTTTTTACGTAGCATAATAGAAACTTATGAATTACCCAAATTGAACAGAACAGTTCTTTTTTTAATCATTTTTTATTTTATCCAAAACATTAAAATAAAAACTCAAAAAATATAAAAACAAAACAAAGACAAGACTACATTAAAAGTACATAAAAAGAAGAAAATATATGTACATAAATTGTCCCCCCTAATTAAATACTGATAAATATATTTCAAAGATAATAATTCCTCCCCCTTTGCAAAGCAGGCACACAATTTATACATTTCTACAATACTATTACCCAACCCACTTAGCCTGACATCTATCTACTATGTGCAAACATAGTTAACAGGTAAAACTATCTGTTAAATTAAATGTCAAAACTCTCTGTTAAAAATCTATTTGTTGTATGTCACTCATGGAAAGTCCACAATGGCTTCTACAGTAGTCTATCATAAGTCACAACAATCTCTGATCCATCCAGGATCAAATATCCTCAATTGATTCTTAATGATAAGGCTTTCTTTTAAGATATTAATAGGAATCTTTCCTAACATTTGGTTTTTATTCCCCAAAGTCATAAGTCTCTGTTGTGTAAATTCCCGCACTTTTAACATTTATTTTTGACTGGATATAATAAAGTCATTCCCCAATCTTCCTCAATCTTGTGGAAAAAATTTAAAATGCATACCTTTCTCAGAATGCAACTTGTGTTTTCCAAGTCTATCTTATATTTCAAATATCCAAGACTGTAGCAGCAAGTTGTATTCCAATCCATATAGCTGTAAATCTGGTTGTACTGCTGTTACTTGCATCTGGTTATCATATTCAAATTAATTTAAAACCACCATTACTTGTTTCCAAAACTTATGTCCAAATTTTCAAATTTGGCTTGTAAGTTTAAAAAATTCTCTCCCCCCACCCCCCAATCTTTCCCAATAAACTTTGTCTTGGTACATTACTTATATTTTCACTATTTTAATATAGTGCAAAATAATTCAGTTATTAAACTTTTACAGTTGGAATTTTACAGTCAGTCATAGACATCTCCTTTCAAAGGCAGGAAAAGCATGACAGCAAATTAGTTTAAAAAATCACTGAGAAGAGTTTTCAAAAAAATAAGAAAAAGAGAGATGTTTATAAAAAAAATTAAAAATTAAAGCCATTTTACACACACACACACACACACACACACACACACACACACAATTCCTGTAGTGAAAGTTTGATACAAATATAAATCAGATCAGATCTCTTTCACGACCCAGACTTTGACATATCTTCCATGTGGAGGAGGTAGAAGTTATTTACAGCAGCTAGTAAAACAATTAAAAGAACATATAAAACCATTGTAAGATCCAGCATCGGATTAAAATTAGATCATTTGACAATTTGATTAACATTTGAAAGTAAAAATCAAAAGAAAAAAAATCAAACCCGGTTATTAAAACCCAGGAGTTCTTAAAACAACAGGCAGCTAGAAGGAAAAGATGAAGATTCAACCCTCTTACTGATCCCACTGAGAATTGCAACCTTCTAGATCAGGGGTGTCAAACTTGCGACCTGCGGGTCAGATGCATCATGTGCTGCCCCCCCTGCCCAGTTTAGCTAAGGGGGGGAAAGTCCTAATACATCATATGATGCCACAGTAATGATGCAAGTTTAACACCCTGTTCTAAATCCTCTTCTCAGGTAGTTCCATAGTCATCCAAAGAATGAACGGAGTCATTCCTAATAGCTCCTGTTCAAATCCAAGAAATATGCTGCCAAAGAGTCAGCTTTGGCAGTGAAGCCAACTGTCTACAAGCAGGGGGGAGAAATCCCTGCTGAATTAGGGCACCATCTTGGTAACACCCCAAGTAGTTCTTTGCCCTATTTGTATTTACACTATTTATTAGTTATTTTAGTCTGGACTCCCTGATTATGTGGGGTTTACCTGATTTAATTATTTTGAATGCTTTAGATTTTGTTAGATGCCCAGAGTCTCATGGACTGAACAACCAAATGCTTCTCCTCAGAAAAAGAAACAGTAATCCAGGAAATGAATAACTCCATATGATTTACAGTAGATGATACCCTGAATTGTATATTATATGAACTAAGAAAATATTGATCAAACTGAGACTGAAAAGTTAGTTTTGTAAATATGTAGCTATCACTCCAATATCAAATAAGAAAGAAAATAACTCCATGATTACTTTGTCATAGTCATGTGGCAAAGCACATAGTAGCAATTGCTCTACTAAGAAGTTTCCCACAATATCCCCTATTTACTATCCCCATTTACTACTCATGAATTACATTGCCAACTTCAGGAACAAGTCAATTAGAAAATGATTATTTGTTAAACATGGTTTGTCCAGGCTAATTAATTTTTTGTTGTATTTAGAAAATGTAATTGCTTTTTCCAGTTGCTAGTATTATAAACTAGTCAATTAATATTTAAACCACTCATAAAATTAATTTCATGATACTGCCTTGGATGTAAATTGAGATGATAGTTGGTACAAATGTTACAGACTTTTGCCAGCTGAAGTCTACTGCACGTTCCAAAACCAATCAGCTTTATTTTATGAAGCACTTTTTATAATCAGCAATACAACTTCCCAAAGCACACAACAATATCAATAGTGTTCAAATATTTAACAGTCTGTCAGGAGTTGAAAAGGAACAGTTGCCTCTAGTCATGAAGCAATGGGTCTGAATTGTAAGATGGTAGATTTGGGTTTCATATAAGAGAGAAAAAATATTGCAACTCAAAGAAACAAGCAGTTTCAGATATTTGCTTATTTGTTTCTCCTCATTGACATTTTCAACTACTCTTTCAATAATGCTTCAAGTATACAATATTTTGATCTGGGCAAGTGATTGTTTTAAAAGCCCACATCTGTCATTCCAATTTGTAATCTATAGATTTCCTTATAAAAATAATTAAAAGTGTATCTTCTAAGTAATTTTTGCTTTTTGTAATAGTTTGGCTATAACTGTATAATAATATCATTTTCCTAGAATATTCTAGAAAAATTTAAATGATTGCTTAAATCCTAAAATTCATCAACATGTTCATGCGTTTGTGTTTTGATACTACTTTGCTCTTTTGATGAAACAAACAGGAAGAAGTAACATTTTTCTGATCAGAGGTGGTATTCAGCAGGTTCTGACCAGTTCTGGAGAACCAGTAGTAGAAATTTTGAGTAGTTTGGAGAGCCAGCAAATTACCACCTCTGACTGGAGATTTTACAGTATCTTTCCCCTGCCATGCCCACCAAGCCATGCCGACAGAACCAATAGTAAAAATGATGATGAAAAGTATTTCCAAACTCATCCCCAATAATTTTATTAGAGAATAAAATATATGGACGTGGACATCTCCTGATTTACAACATAATCTTGAAGTAGTTAATAAAAGCATTTCTTTTTAGATATAATTACAAGTAATAGAAGGATGAAAATAGGCTTAGATTTCATCTTTTTGTCTTGTATGGGTTGTTTCTTGAGTTATAGCAATAAAAACTCATTTTTATGACAGATTAAATGTCCATTTAAATACATAGTTTTTTCCTAATATGGGTTAATTTAAAAAGAAATACAGGTGAGATAATTCAATTCAAAATACTAATGGATAAACCTGTATTTTTAAACTGTTAAATATATTTTATGTATGTATGTATGTATGCATGCATGTATGTATGTATGTATGTATGTATGTATGTATGTATGTATGTTATTCAGCTTTGTTCGGGTATTTGCCCACGTCATTATAGTTGTGCTTTTAAAGTTGTAGCGACGTTTCGGCAGAATCTCATCTGCCATCATCAGGCTTCTCTATTGGGTTCGTCTGTGAGTCAGGCTTTCACAGCCGTTTCTGTTTTAAATTTGGTGCTAGCCTACGCTGTGCCAGAATGGTTTATTCTTCATCCTGATTGATTGGGAGTCTTGGTCTGTGTTTATTGGTCTCGGAGTTTGCTGTGTTCTGCTTGATTGGTGTTTCTAATATCTTCTGTCTGTTTTGTGGCTTTTTTTGTCTTGATTGGCTGGCAACATTGTGTTTCCTGTATTGGAGGCTTTTAGTGCAGCTTGGCTCCAAGTAAAAGGACCACTACCGGGTTTCTCACATAATAAGGCCGGGCCTTTTTTTTTTTGAGCCCCGAAAAAACGGCTAGGCCGTCTTTTCGGGGGTAACTTAATTTCCCCCCTTTCATCCTCATCTAGAGCACCCCGCGGGCAGCCTCGCCACCAGCCGCTCCTAACGGGCGATCATGGCGAAGCGCAGAGAGCTCCCTACTCCCACCAAACACCTTTGCTGCAGACCCAAGACCTTTGGCACCTGCCGCTGTTGCTTTCCCTTCTGCCCATTCCGCTGCCGTTTGGAGTGCCATTGGAGCTGCTGCCGCCGTTTGGAGCTGGCTCTGCTGTTTGGAGCCGCCGCCGTTTGGAGTGCCGTTGGAGCTGCCTCTGTCGTTTGGAGCTGCCTCTGCCGTTTGGAGCCACCGCCACCATTTGAAGCTGCCGCTTCCGCGTTTGGAGCACTGCCGCTGTTTGGAGCACCACCGCCACTCCAAACACGGTGGCAGCTCCAAACACGGAAGCGGCAGCTCCAAACGTGACGGCGGCTCCAAACGGCAGAGGCAGCTCCAAATGGCAGAGGCAGCTCCAACGGCACTCCAAACGGCGGCGGCTCCAAACGGCAGAGCCAGCTCCAAACGGCGGCAGCAGCTCCAACGGCACTCCAAACGGCGGTGGCGGCTCCAAACGGCAGAGGCAGCTCCAAACGGCGGCAGCAGCTCCAACGGCACTCCAAACGGCGGTGGCAGCTCCAACGGCACTCCAAATGGCAAGTCCCCCCACCCTTCCCCCTATTTTGCATGTTTTAAACTAGGCCTAAATTTGGGGGGAGGGGCTTAATTTGATTTTATGCCTAGAAAACATGCTGGGTCTTCCTATTGGTGGAGGCCGTATTGTTGGAAAAACACGGTATCATTTATTAGGAAGCTAAGTTTCATCTGGGTGCCTGGTTGGGGTGTGTTTGAGCTGGAGGTATCGGGGGAGTCTGTTTGTGCCCAGGTGTTAGCCTGGCTTGTGGTGTGAAGATTTTTTTGTTTGTGAGTGCAGGCTTCCAGATAATTGACAGTCTGGTGGAATCATCTCTTCTATTCATGCTTTCAGGTCTTTTTTTCAATCTCTATGGCTTCTCTGATGATTCTGTGGCTGGGGTTTTCTATAGTGGCTAGGGTTTTGGTGCCATTGAAGTTGATGCTATGACCTGTGGCTTTCATGTGTTAGACTAGTGAGGAAGTGTGTTCCAGCTTTTTTACTGCATTTTTGTGTTCATCCAGGCGGGTACTTATTCTTCTATTGGTCTGTCCAATGTATGTGGCAGGGCATGATGCGCAGGGGACTTCATATATGCCTTGGTTTTCCAGATCAATTTTATCTTTGGGGTTTCTTAGAATGGCTGCTATTTTTCTGTCTGTTTTGAAGGCAGTCTTGATGTGATGCCTGTGTAGTATCTTACTGATTTTGTCTGTAGTACCTCTTATGTAGGGCAGGACAGCTGTTTCATAGGTCTGTTCATCTTCTAGGTCTCCATTATGTCTCAGTGTGTTTTTGTGGATCAGGCCTGTGATTTTGCTTTTGTGGAAGCCATTGGCTGTCAGTTCTTTAGTCAGGGTGCATAGTTCTGTCTTTATGTGTGTCTTGTCTGCCAGGTATTTGGTTCTAGCAATTGGTGTTTTGGCCACAGAGTTTATCTGTGCTGGGTGGTGGTGGGATTGGGCGTTGAGGTAGCGGTTGGTGTGTGTTTTCTTCTGGTATATGGTGTGTCCTAGTGTGCCATCTATTTTTTTGTATATTAGTACATCTAGGAATGGTAGTTGTTTGTTTCTGTTTCCACGGTGAATTTGATTTTGGGGTGTGTGCTGTTTAGGTGTGTTTGGAAATTGTTTAGGTTTTCTTTTCCATGAGGCCCAATCACAAATGTGTCATCGATGTATCTTAACCATAGTTTGGGTTTGTGGGTGGCATTGCTAGGGCTCTTGATTCGAATTCTTCCATGAACACATTTGCAATAACAGGTGACAGTGGTGATCCCATGGGGCTCCTTCAATTTGCTTGTATCTTTGTCCTTTGTATATGAAATATGTGTTGGTTAAGCAGTGTTCTGCTAGTTCCATGAGGTGTTTGGGTGGTTGGTATTTATTTTTGATTATTTCTAGGGTTTCTTTTATTGGGACTTGAGTGAATAGTGAAACCACGTTGAAACTTACAAGCAGATCTTTTTGTTCCACGTATAGATCTTTGATCATTTCTAAGAGGTGGTATGAGATTGCACATGTGAAGCTGCTGCTTCAGCATGGGGCTGTAGCTGCTTTGCTAGGTATTTGGCTAGGTTTTGTAGTGGTGCTCCTCTGGAGATGACTATGGGTCTGAGAGGTATGCCTTCTTTGTGTATTTTTGGGAGGCCATATAGTTTGGGGCATCTGGAAGATTTTTCTTTTGGGATGATCGTCTGTTGGATCTCTTTGCTTATGTTGCGGGTTATGATTTTCTTCTTGGTTATTTTTTCCAGATATGTGGTTGAGTCCGTGTTTATGGGTTTGTATGTGGAGTGTTGGAGTAGGTCTGTCAATTTTGTTTCGTAGTCTTTTCTATCCATTACTACTGTGGCATTACCTTTATCTGCTGGAAGTATGATTATCCTGCTGTCGTTCCTTAGGACTTGCAGGACTTTTACTTCCTCTTTGTGTAAGTTGCTTTTGGGTGATTTGCTTGTGCATAGGATGTTAGTGACTTGGTGTCTTATTCTATCAGCTTCATCTGTATTTAATTTAGCTAGGCTGGATTCCACTCCACATATGATGGATTCTGTGGGGATTTTTTTGGGTGCTATAGCATAATTGAATCCTTTGGTTAGGACATCTGTTTCTGTTTTGGTGAGTTCTCCTGATGATGGCAGATGAGATTCTGCAGAAAAGTCGCTACAACTTTAAAAGCACAGTTATAATGACTTGGGAAAATACCCGAACAAAGCTGAATACCATACATATAAATACCCGTGAAAACTTTAAGAATATATATATACCTTTCTATAGAGCCATATCCTTGGAAAATTGTTTTCATATGGGAAAAATAGGAAAGACTATTATTGCTAGATCTATTGAAATATATATGGCCAAATTCAAAGAATCTTATATGTCTTTTGAGCATTTGTTTCTCAGTTGCTACCTACAATGCTACATAGCACATCACACTGGAATTCTGTAGGTTTTGGTTGGTTGTTTTAATTTATCCAAGAAATCAAATCAAATCAAATCTTCAGATTATTATAGACCAGCATAAGTCAAAGAAAAATATCTAACAGACTGGTAGCTTCTTAATTCACATGCATTTCACCACTTAATTCTTTAAAACTTTCTATTTCTGTTAAGCTATTTGTCAGTTTTATCTATTGGGACTAGTTCAGTAAAGTGAAATACATCAACATTTCTTAACAGCTCCAGATAGGGGATGAATATTTGAGCTCCAAAGTTCCATTTAGCATTGGAGCATTCTCTGCCACCAAATGACCCTCTGCCATTCTTTCTTACATGCCAAAAATTTAATTTCATCCTGCCTTTGATATGGTCTTAACCTTATTAGTTCATGGAATATCATAAGGAATTTATGTTCTTGTTTGCTACAAATGTTTCTGACACATTAGATAAAAATGTTTTGCTGTTGTTACTAAATCTTTCATCATTTTTTATTTTTATCAGTATTTATATTACTATAAACAAATACTGTCTTCATTCATTTAAATGCATTCATATGGAGACAATAGTTGAGCATTATCATCATAGAAAATATCCATTGTAGTAATTTGCAAAATAATTGACTGTGTATATTCTATTTTGGCTATAATATTGTTCCATTTGGCCCTATAGTAGTAGACTTTAATTTCAACACCAATTGCTATATACAGTATGTTATGAACAACATAGGAACTTTGTACACTTATACCACAGAATAAGTTTTTCTCTGAACCTTAGTATTGTTAGTTTTAAAGATATGGTAGAAAACAGTGAATTGAAGTAACATAATCCAAGCAATCTTTAATGTTTTTAGATGAAAGTATCATATGATCTAAGTGGAATAAATAAGGATATAGTCTACATGGGGAATGCCTGTCAGGATTTTATTGTGGGAAAAATCTATTGAAGTGTTAAAATAGACAGTAAGAAAATAATTTTTCCATCAAAATATTTTTGGATAATTATTATCATCCTTATATCTGGCCTTATATAGAATATGTGAACAATGAAAAATATTGGTCATTCAAATTATATACTTTTGAACAGATAAGGTATATAGGTATCAAATTAAATATTAATTGGCTTTTTGTGAAACCCTAAGAATTTTTTATCCTAAACCTAATCCTTATCAAGAGAAAGGAATTGGTTGAAGAAGTGGAGGTGATTAATATTTGAAAAGAAAATGATCACGTTATTCTTGAATATCTGATATTCATGGAAGGCAAATTGAAAAGCATTAAACCCACATAATAACCTTCAAAAAAGTAAAACAATGACATCAAATCTTAAAAGGAAAAAAAATCATTACGTGATACTGAAAGCTGACAGTATCTGAGGCTTCCAAGAGATACAAAGATAAGGGAGAAAAGCATATTTGGGATATTTTAAAGATAAAAAGACAACCAATAGTCCCATTGCAAGGAAAATGTAGCGAGTTGGTAATGGATGAAAAGAGACAACTCCTTAAGTCCTCTTTTCTCTATGTTTTCTCTCATAAGGAAAAAGGAACTTTAATTGATTATTATTACTTATTGAATATATATAGTTGTGTTAAGCCTTGCTAAAATGAAACTAACCTTTAGATGACCAACTCTTAACTCCAACTGTTTTGGAGGGAAACTTAGAACATTCATATTTGGGTGGGCTTTTTCAAGTATTATGATTGGTTAAGGCCCTGTGGGCCCAGGGTATAAATTACAGGCATTTGCCTGCTGTTCCTCAGTTCTAATTTTGAGTCAATAAATGTTGTTGTAACTATGCTGGTCTGATTCTTGCCTACTGAAGCCCACTACACAATAATTATTATGCCACTGGGGAAAGTAGGTTCTTCAAGTTATGATAGACAAGTAGAAGATAAAAGAGAAATTAACTAATTTAGATTAATTTCAGCCTCTGGGACTATATGATTAAGCACAGGTATTGAAGAAACCAGTGAGATGATCACAGTCAATCTCACTACCAGTAATCATGGAAATATGTTAAGTTCTTATAAGACTGAAAGAAATCAAATGTCACTGCTGTTTTCCAAAAATGGAAAGAGGATTCAGGAAACAATAGATACTATTCTGTACTGAGCAATGTTTTTGGCTAGATTGTCAAGCAGCATGTTTGAGAGGGTTTGGAAAAGTATGCTATGACCTTCTCTTCTGATAATTACTAGCTTAGCAGATAGTGCATTGCACAGATATGCATCACACACCAAGCGAAACAATTATTGGACAAGGAGGCCTTCCTCGGAATCACTCAGGCCTTGATCACTTCCCATTAGGACATTACAACATGCTCTACATGACACTACTCCTGAAGACCACAGAGAAATTATAACTGGTTCAAAATACAGCAGCTTGTTCATTATTGTACACCTGTCATTCAGCCCATGTTACATCATTGCTGCAAAAGCTCTACTAGCTAATACATGCTATTCAATATGCTCTTTATTGCATTTAAACCTCCTACATGGCACAGGGACAGGTTATCTGCAGGACTACCTCTCCCTGAGTCTGTCTGCCCATCTATCTTGTTGGACAAAGTGGGCATTTACCAAATTCCTTCTGTTAGGCCAGAAACAATGTCCTTTTTGTAGCAACCATCCCCTGTGGAGCACCCTTCCCTTTGAGACAACTTTGGATGTAGATGGATGTTATTGGATCAGATGTTGGATTTTTTTTTTTTCTTGTTTGTTTGTTGGAATTTTTAGTGTTGTGTTTTTTTATTCTTGCTAGTGCTCACAAGATAGGCGTCCCTATAAATCTCTTAAATAAATAAATATCTCATTTAGTGAACCTGAATCTGAGCAAAGTGTCCAAAAGAGGGCTTCATTATATTCTTCTTCATGAAATGAAGAAATGGGGGGGGGGGAGAGCTATTGTGTATAGCTGTACTGGACTCAGATTTGATTGAATGACTATACTGAAAATGTGCTAATTAATGGCTCCTGCTTGCAGGGAAATATCAAGTAGAATTCCACAAAATGACTAATACTTTGGATGAAAGAGAATAGTAAAAAGAAGAGCAAAGATTTTAAAAGATCTAGACTATTTTGAGCCAAGGGCTAAAATGAATAGGATTGATTTTAACAGGGAAAAATGCAGGTTCTACATTTGCATAGGAAAATATAAGACATAAGAATATGATGGGAGAGGAAGGAACATAATTATTCTTCACTGATCCAGAGGGCAGGATCATAACCAATGGCTTTATGATTTTTGTATTTATTTTGTACTTACTAATTAATTCTTAGTGATATGCTGACTTACCACCAAAATTCTAAACATTTCATACATCTGAGATTTCTCCATGGATAAGGATACTATGCATGTTATGCCTACATAATTCCACTAGTATATTACTATTATTTCTTGTCTGAATCCTATGAATTCAAACAGTTCTAAAGGAAAGACTTGCAGGGAGCACTTGTGACTAGGCAGGTCTTTGTACACAACTTTGTATAATTTGTCAGTTGAGCCTATTTCTATATTGAGGGCCCCACTCATGGCCACTTATTTCCTAATCACCTTCTGGTTTGACTATTGTAATATGATGTACATGAGGCCCCTTGAAGAGTATGCAGAAACATAGTAACATAGTAACAACAATAACAACAACTGCTTTTGGTATTTATTAATAACATTTTAGCTTTATTATACATCACCCAGAATCATTTGTTTTATGAGAAAGATGGTTACATATATTGGACAAATAATTAAATACATAAATAAATATATAATTTATATAATTAACAATTATCAAGCAAAAGCTTAGCCAAATAATGTATTTTTATCATCATCATCATATATTTTTATCATGTATTTTTATCATCTTGGAATTTAGGAATTAGCTCATTTCCTTTGAGAGCATTCCAAAGCCTGGAACTCCATAGTAGTGGGTTCTTTCCCACAAATATTATTTTCAAACTTCTCATACTAAGGGTATCTTCAGAATCTCCTGTTGATTTAAAAGATGAACTGGTTTATAGCAAGAAAATCTAACCAGTCTAAGTGATTTAAGATCCTAAAGGTCAACAATAGCACCTTAAATTGTGTATGGCAGGCAATTGCTGGCCAATGCAGATCTTTCAGTGCTGACATCTCTACACAGTAGTTCTACTGGTCAGCAGCTTATCTATCATATTTTGCACCAATATAATTTCTGAACATTTTGCAAAGGCATCTTCACATTAAACACAATGTGGTAGTTGATATGTTTTGCAGTCATGTGTTGAATAATTTTTACTAAATCAAACTGGCTCAGGAAGTATTGCAGTTGATGCATGCACTATTCACAATTGTTCATTTTTTTTTCACCACAGTCACTGTTTGATCATCTAAGGCTAGTGGGGTAGGGAGGCAAGAACACTCCCAAACTATTAATCTGCTCTTTCTGAAGTGTACATTTATTTAAAACAAATTTCATCTGAATTCCATATTTATTTATTTATTTATTTATTTATTTATTTATTTATTTAGCATGTGGTTGGATTTTCTAGATTCTAGCAGCTCTATCTTGTCTGGATTTAATTCCAGCTTGTTTTACGTTTTCAACTGTAAGAAATGTTCAAGAGTACTGATTACTTTCTTGAAGTTGTGGAAAGTACTAATAGTATAACTTTATACATTTATAAATAAAGTAATAGTTCAGTTTTATAAAGGATAATTGCACTTGACCCATCTAATAAATCAGTAGATCATAGTCAAGTCATATCATCAAATTCTTTAATTAAAACTTATCCCCAGAGAATGATGCAAAGTTGCTTGCTAGAAAGTTCCTTTCTAGATCTGTTAATTAAACATCTGTTTTAAGTGATGAGATTGTAAACGGATCTACCCCTTAAATTAAATATATATTGCATCTGATATTAAAATGTTATTTAGTAGCTGAAGAGCATTGATAGTTTTTTTTTCTGGTTTCATTGTAGTAAACAATAAGATTGCAAAATATTCTAAATCCTAAATTAAATACTTACTGTATTTGATAAAATGAGCATTTCATATAAAATAGTCAGGTGGTACCATGAGTCAGGACAGACATAATGTTGTTTAGTTTTGTAATTTCTGAAATTTGAGAGAATTATAGACATTGTCAGATCATCCATTCCTACTCCTTCACATTTTTAATTATTATTAATATTATATAACATAGGTTTGTAAAATACATGGAAGATGATCTAGCATATCAGATGAATAGTTTTCTTATTAAAAAAACTTCCAATGAAGAGAAGTATATACCTCATGAGACATCCTATTCCACTTGCATAACAGGAGAATGATTTTTAAAAAGAGCTACCCAAAGAATCAAGGATATAAAAACCCAAAATGATATAGCTGTCCTTAGTAAGATGGGTAATTTGAAATGGCTGAGCAAATATAAACATACTTTTCAAATAGATAGCTATTTGAAGCTACAACTGACAAAACATCTTAGGGACATATTTACAAGAGCGAGATTCAAACAACCCAACACAATGGTCAGATATGGGAGATTCCATTCTATACCCTACAATAAACATCTCTATGGAGGTAGAAGATCTAGCTCACATTCTACTTGACTGTTGCCTGTATATGAGGGTAAGAAACAGGTACCTCAATCTATATACTAAATGAATGACCCATTGGGACCCCCATATCAAAACAACTTACCTTATGTGCGGCCAGAATTAGAAAATAACATTTAACACAGCATAGAACTTAAGCAAAATGGTTCGTTGAGAACTGCATATGTTGGACTAATTGGAGTAGATTGCAGGAGTGACACCAAAATATTATTTTATCATGTTTATCTATATCTTAAATTATTGTATTTTATTCCAATTTCATTTTAAACTGGATTTTATTCCAATTTCATTTAAAATTTTATTTTATCCAATTCTACTTTAAATTGCTTTTATCAAATTTTAATAATAATTTGTTTTTGGAATTCTGTACTTTGATACAGCCCAAGGCCTAATCAAAAAAGATTGAATTGAATTGAATGAGACATCCTATTCCACTGTTTGTCAGCTCGTACCATCAGCAAAACTCTCTTCTTTTCTTCTTGAAACAAACCTACAGCCTCGTTGTCTTTCTATTTTGTTTTGGCATACTTTGCAAATATTAACAAGGTTAAATCTGTAAAGTTTAAGGAAACTTCCTTCCATTCTTCCATTCTCTATAGCAGGGGTCACCAACCTTTTGGACCTCAGGGACTACCAAACTCATAATTTTAAATCCCAGGGACCACTAACTGGCTCTGTGGGTGTGGCCTAATTTGTGGGTGTGGTTTGGTGGTCATGTGACTGGATGGCCATGGCTTGTATGTAAATATTATGAATATTTATATAAATATTAATTTTTTTATTAAAAAGAGCAACTTTTACCCAAAATCAGGCAAAGCAGGTAGGCAGATTGAGTTGCTCATAGAATCACAGATTCATTCAGAAATCTATCTGCCATTGGCTAGCTCAGTCTGTCACATAAAATTTGCTTGCAAGCAAACTCATAACATTTGCTAGCAAGCAACCTCACTAAATTAACTCACAACACACCATGTATGTAAATATTGATTTTTTTATTTAAAAAGCGCAACTTTTACCCAAAATCAGGCAAAGCAGGCAGGCAGATTGAGTTGCTCACAGAATCATTCTGTGATTCTATCTATCTGCTATCAGCTACCTGAGTCTGTCACATAAAGTTTGCTTGCCCTGAGTCTCCACTGAATAATAGAACCTTCAGTCCTAAGGGAGGTTCGGCTGTGCTTAAAAGCAGAGCCGAAGATCTAAAGACTAGCTAGAAAGCAAGAAATCCAACCATTTCCTGATTCCTAGCTAATCTAAATGTCTGTCACAGCAGAACACCTGATGGTCGGAAAAAGGAAAAATAGCAATTTAGCAGACAAGTTTGCTGGGTAAGGAGTGAGTGGGAGAGGAGGGTTCCTGGATGCCATGTGGGTGGCGCAGCCTTGTGTTCCCGCACAGCCTGGATTAATTGCTTTGGGGGGTGCTCTGGGGGTGAGATTTCTCTGCAGCCCACCAAATCTTTCTCACGGCCCACCAGTGGGCTGCAGACCACCAGTTGGCGATCGCTGTCTATACAATGAAAAGGAACTGGTGTGGAGTTTGCGAGGGAGTGGATGTCTATGTGCTTGTTCTGGTGTGTGATTCAGCCCAAGGTCAGCTTTAACTGTCCTTCCATGTGTCTGCAGTATAGCCCTACTTGTCATTTCTTGTTGTGTAGATGATGTCTGGGCTGCTTATTGTGGGTTTGGGGGAATGTGAGGGAATGAGTTCTTGTTCTGTTTCATTACTCTTGCCAGAACAATTGGGTTTTGTTTTTGTCTGTTGATTGTTTAGTAGAGGTGCCCTTTATTACAATGTATTGACTTGATTGCAACATAGATTTCTGCTCCAGTTGGTTCTGGATGGGTTGGGACAGTGGAAGAAAGACTGATTTTTATAATAAATTTGTGATTATTCCCACACTCTCCAATATCATGAATTCAGAAATAATATGTCACTGTGTCCATGGTGCTAATTATTTTATTGATTCAATCAAACATTTCCTTTGATTGTAAGAATTAGGACGAGGATAAAAACCCACTGGGTCCTTTCCCACTGTCAAACAAATAACGTTGTCAGATGAATTTATTGGATCTTTGTCTTAAATTTCCTTTAGGACAGTCAGGACGGTGTCAGGACAATCATGATCCCACTACCATATATCTTTTTGTATATTTGATAATTTAACACAGAAAGGCCTTATCCCATGTTTTCAGGTTGTAAAACTGTCAGTAATAAACTCCCAGGCAGATAATACACTATGCAAATGCTCAGAAGATTTATTCAACTCCGATAGGGAACCCACCCCCCAAAGCCTCTCAAAATCACTCCCAGTCAATTCTCAGAAATAAAGGGAAAGCACTATTAAACTCATCTCCTTTTCTTTCTCCTGTTCATTAGCTTTAACTGTTGTGAATTCTCCTGACAGCATTGTTTAGAAATGAGCATTCAGCATAATGCCTGCTGCTAGGTTGTTTGAACCCAATAAGACTATGGCAATATTTCAATATATGTAAAAATGTTTACCCTATATGAGTGTATATCTTGGTGGACAGCCAGGTTTTTGCCTGGAGGAAGAAAGAAGTGCCAATATAGTTAAAAAATGCTTATATACAATATTTATTATCCAATACAAAAGTCTATACTCTTTTCTTAGAATTGCAAGTTCATTTTGTGCCTTAGAATCTTAGGCCTTTATGTATGCTTGGAATGAACCATTGGAACTGCTATGAAGGTATTAATAGATATGATATTTTGGGGGAAAGTTTTGAAAGACATCTGTACACTGTAATTCACATCTGTCAGCTAAAAAAACTTATGTTAGAAGGGGTTTGTAATTTCCTTTCAGCAGAAATGTTCTGTGCTCTCATAAATCAGAAAGGAGAAAATCACCCCAACCCTCATTCTGTCTAATGAATTTGCTCCTTACCTTCCTTCCCATTTCCAATGTAGGCTTAGAAATCACAAAGGAATTGTATCAGCTCAATGGAACTACATTTGGAAAGAACAATGCTTGGAAAGTTCAGTTTAGCTACCTCAAAGAAGGTTTTATTCAATTGTCTTTTGCCTCTAGACAAAGTGAGAGTAGGGAGATTTGTCTGTTCTTCAAAAAAAATAGTCCAAAACATTCTAGTCTTTATGGGGAAATTTTTGAAAGCATCTTTCCCCCCCTTTTTAAGAACAGAAATACTGTTCAAAGTCAAATTCACTGTTAAGCCATCCATGATGCACATTTCTGATTCTTTAGAAAGCTGCGGATCACAATTCTACTGAAACTAAATATAAGCTTCTGACTTCAACAGCAAAAACAAATATAACACAGAAAAGTTAAACTATTAAAAGTCAAACATTTATATAATGTTAGCTCTACTATAGGTTTTCTTTTTCAGTTATACCTGACAGTACATTCCTCATGTACATTGTGCCCTATAAATCTTAGACTTTTTATCAATTTCAGGTCAATGCAAAAATAAATTTAATTTATTACAGATGTTACAAAAGCAAAAACAAACAAGACACAATGAACAACTTCCCTCGATTCACTCCATATTGAAAAGATGGGAAATATCATTTCATTTATATCTTTATTCATATCCCTCTTTTCCCCTGGAAACTCAGTGTTTCATGTATAAGGATTTTTTTCACTGTTCCTCAAAAGAACTCTATAACCTATCTGCTTGCATTTGAATGCTTGCTCCTACCGAGGAAGTAAAGGTACACCAGTATTTATTTCTTGAGGATTTGAACACATGTTTATGTCCCAAGTCTGACCACAATCCCATTGCCATTGAAAGTAGCCAATAGAATTGTCAGATTTTTCTTGCTCTAGTTCAGAAGTAGTATTTTTCCATTCCTGTCTGTGGTGAATGATTTATTGGCCACCTGAGGCAACTGTAGATTTGGTGGTGATGTTCTGTCTGTCTTGTGTTTGCCATGGCTCCTGATTGGTGGACTGTCCTTCCTGAACATCATATCACTATTTCACTTTGTAACCAGGATCTATAAAAATGGGGGAGAAAGTTTTACTACCCAATACGTTAATATTATGTACTTTGCTGCAATAGGGCAGCCAAGTTAACTTCTATATTTCTGTCATTCTCTGAAGATAGCAAGTAGGATCTGTTTTTTTTCTCCTCACTTGATACAGTTATCAGGTATATTATCTACTTTTTTTTCCTTCGGTTTTTAATATGCTTAACTAGTATCAGAAGTTCTATATTCCTGTCGCCACGTGAAAAAAAAAACTATTTTAGAAGTAGGCCAAACACTATGAAATGGAAATTTAGGCATTTATAATATACTTTATAAGGTCAATTCCATGATCATTTGAATTCATTTATGATAGCTATTTATAGTTTTAATAATTCTCCTATGTTTACCAAGGGAAATAAAAGGTAAAATCATAACTTAGGTCAAAATGAGTATGATGGAACCATGTACAGTATAATTAAATTCAGGCACATAAAATATTAACAAAATTCACAAAAGTTAGATGAAATTGAAAGAAAGAATTAAAATTCTTAGAAACATGAAAGAAAATATAATTGAAAACAGATAGTATGTGTGATATCATCTGCCCATCCCAACTTACTGCTTTTTAAAAAATAAACATGAAGGCTTTCTGATACATCAACAATTGATGTCTCAAGGAAGAAGGCATTTAAAGCTTCATTCTTTTGTATCATTTTCTAATGAATATTATTCTTTTTAGTTGCTGTTTTTCCCATAAGAGAGCTATTTAAAAGTATTATGACAAAAGTTCCCGAAGTATCAACTGTGGATACTTCATTTGGTGCCTACCAAGCTGCACTTCCTACCTAATTGTATATAGGCTGGCGTGCTATGAAGAAAACTGAAAACCTTCAGGAATACATTTAATTTCAAAAAGTACTTTTGAAGTCATATGAGTATACTAAACTTAGGGGGCAATGCTTAGTGGTTAGCCTAACTACTTCAATTCCAACTACAACTGGCCTTAAATGCAAACTACTCAATGCAAGAAACCTTGTAAATAAAATACCTGAATTTGTCCTCTTACTAAATACGGCTAAATTCAACATCATATTTGTCTGTGAAACATGGCTCAACGCATCTCTCCCTGACTCCATTACCACAGTAAGAGACTATCGTGTTTACCAATTAGATCGCGAAAGCCGTAGAGGAGGTAGTGTTGCTATCTTCTATAAAAAGTCCCTACATCTAAAAAACATCCAAGTTACCCAGGAGCTTGCTCTTCCTGAGACTATCGTCTGTGAACTGTCCTTAGATATCACATTTCGATTCTTATTATGTAACAGAGCCCCTGATTATGACATCAAACATGGAAACAAGTTAAATTCATGACTAACATGGGCAACATCCTGCCCACACACTTTTATCTTTCTTGGTGACTTCAATCTACCTCATATTAACTGGACCCTAAACGAATGTAAAACTGAACCCATACATGCAACCTTCTACAATGCTGTAACAAATCTGGGACTGGAACAACTAGTAACCAACAATACTAGACTTAACAACTGCCTCAGTCTCATCTTCTGCAATAGTTTGAATTCAATTTATGGAATACAAATTCAAGAACCCTTTTCCTTCATTGACCACAACATGATTGACTTTTGTCTCAACATACATCCACACAAAAATCATCACAATGATGGAATCCCCAATTATAACTTCAAAAAAGGCAACTATGATCTTATAGACAATGATCTTTCATCCCTTGATTGGCATTCTATTCACTGGATGCAATACTGTTGAAGACCATTACAACATATTTTAAGTCAAAAGAGTCATCAAACTGTATGTACCAATAACTCCCAAAACCAGAAAAAACAAATTACCCATAACAATAAGGAAGCGTCAATCCAAAAAGAAATCAGTTTGGAGAAAAAACAAATCTAGTCACGTTGCCAACTTCAAAAGCTGATACAAAAATGTATGCCATCAGATAAAGTCTGAATGCACCAATTATCACATTAAACAAAAGGAAAATCTTCCATGCACAAATTCCACTGGTGTTTTCTACAATTTTATAAGCAACAAACTAAAAGACTCAAGGTCCATCCTACCTCTGAAAGGACCTAATGGTAAAGACTGCAATGATGACACCATTAAAGCTAACCTCTTTAACACATTCTTATATTTATAAACAGCAGTGGATCATGCCCAGTATTTCCTAGTTGAATCACAGACAACTACAGTGATCTAATATAAATCAATTTTAAAGAAGACAATGTTGAAAAAATCACTACACAATCTAAAACCATCTCTATCTACTGGACCGGACGAAATCTTTGCCTACTTCTTTTAAAAGCTATCTACTGCCATAGCCGAACCTCTAAGCATAATCTTTGGAAAATCTTTCAGGACCAGCTCCTTGCCAAGACTATGGTCACTAGCCATGGTCATCCCCATCTTCAAAAAGGGAGACCCCAGCCTAGTTGAAAATTACAGACCAATCTCCTTATGCTGCGTCATCTGTAAAGTCATGGAAGCAATTATTACCAATCCATTATCCTCCACTTAGAGACAAACAACCTACTCTCCAACAAACAATTTGGTTTCAGGAAAAAACTATCCTGTAATCTGCAACTCTTACACTGCAAAAACATATGGACTACACAACTTAATCAGGGCAAAGCAATGATGCAATCTACATAGACTTCTGTAAAGCCTTTGATTCAGTAGTACATGACAAACTACTCCTAAAACTAAAATCTTATGGTATCTCTGGTCACCTTCATAACTGGATAGAAGCATTCCTGTCAAACAGACAACAAGGCAGTGTTCTAGGACCAACTCTTTTCATACTCTACATAAATGACCTCTGTGATCATATCAAGAGCAACTGCGTTCTCTTCACTGATGATGTAAAGCTATTCAACACCACTGACAATACTGCTACCCTACAAAAAGATCTTGACTATGTATCAGAGTGGTCAAACAAATGGCAACTTCAAATCTCAACAAATAAATGCTCTGTCTTACATATTGGCAAAAAAAATCAGAAAATAAAATACAAGCTGAATAGTCAAGACCTTGTTGATAATCCAAACTCTGTAAAGAATCTTGGAGTACTCATCTCTAAGGACCTAAGTGCTAGAGCCCACTGTAACTACATAGCCAAAAAGGCATTAAGAGTTGTTAACCTAATCCTACGTAGCTTTTTCTCTGGTAATATCACACTACTAACTAGGGCATACAAAACATTTGCTAGACCAATGCTTGAATACAGCTCATCAGTCTGGAACCCGCATTATGTATTTGATATTAATACAGTTGAGAGAGTCCACAAATATTTCACAAGAAGAGTTCTCCACTCCTCTACTCATTGCAGAATACCTTATGCCACCAGACTTAAAATTCCATACCAAGAAAACCTAGAACTACGTCGCCTTTGGTCTGATCTAAGTATAGTATATAAAATTATATATTGCAATGTCCTACCTGTCAATGAGTACTTCAGCTTCAACCATAACAATACAAGAGAACACAATAGATACAAACTCAAGGTTAACCGCACCAAACTTGATTGCAGGAAATACAACTTCAGCAACAGAGTGGTCAATGTCTGGAATATTCTACCTGACTCTGTGGTTTCTTCCCCAAACCCCAAAAACTTTAACGTTAGACTGTCTACTATTGACCTCACCCCTTTCCTAAGAGGTCTTTAAGGGGTGTGTATAAGCGCACCAATGTGCCTACCATCCCTGTCCTATTGTTTCTTTTTATTTTTCTTATATGTATCCATTTCATGTACTCATAACTATATCTATACTTATACCTGTAATCTTAAAGTCACTTGACAAATTAAATAAATAAATAAATAAATAAATAAATCTAACATAAGAGAAGGAAGGAAGGAGGAAGGAAGGAGATATGACAAAGAGGTTTTCTTTTCAAAATTCTAAATATGATCTTCCTCCCAGGATGCCTTAGAGATCCCTACATTATGAACTTCCTGTTAAGATCAATGGCAGTTTTGGGTAGATAAATTTGTCTTGGAACAAAAATATATTAAATATATATAATTAATTAGACCCTCTTCCACATGATTTGTAATGATATTTAATCCATGTCAGTAATCCACTATATATAAAGTTTGATATTCTTGACTCACTGTTTTTGTCCTAAGACATTTAGTCTAATAATAGTATTTGTGAACCCTCACACCTGTATCCAAAGTCCTTTCATATGAAAAGCACACAAAAATGTCATAAATAATGCAAGTTAATTCCATCAATTATTTTTATACTCCAGCTAGCTTCTTATCTGATAATTATGTATGCCAGAGAGGAACATTCAATTATATGTGCTTTAAATGTGTAATTGTTCAGTGATAGATAACTCTTTGTGATGTAGAATGTGGTTGTGATAATCAATATATAACATGGAAAATATGTCAGAGGATTATACATTTTGGAATATTTTTTTCCGTTACAAAATGAGCAGGTATAAACAACTTCACCCTAAATCAGTAAAATATTGATGTTTTTTCTGGCTGGCACTGTAGATTTGTGTTATTTTTTCTTGCTTTCAGAAGCTGCTTATGTTTATGAGGATGCTTTGCAGGCCTGGAAAAATATTCAACTATATAATTGATGAAGAGAGATATTCTAATCATTCAAAGTAAGTCTTTTGAAGTATTTGCACAGTATGTCAGAGTGGAATCTGAAAACTATTTTGAAACATCTACATTGGTAAGATTAATTTATTTGACAAAACTCTAGACACCATATTAAAATATCTTTAGCCAGTTTAATCAAACATCACATCTAAAAGCATTAATAATAGTAACATAGTGTTGTAGGACATTTCCATACAGAAAGCCTTAGTTGGAGTTCTCTAAAACATATTCAAGATTGGGACAACCTCAGTCTTGTGGAGCTAGATCAGGGGTCTGTGACCTTTAATACCCAAAAAGCCATTTGGACCCATTTCCCACAGAAGAGAAAATACTGGGAGCCACAAAACCTGGGTGGGCATGGCCAATTTGAGTCACTCTCTCCCATCCAGTCACATGACCATTCCCCCAGCCATGCCTACCCAGGTTTTGTGGTGGTCTCTCTCTCTGTCTCTCTGTCTCTGTCTCTGTCTCTCTCTCTCTCTCTCTCTCTCTCTCTCTCTCTTATCTCTCTTATCTCTCATATCTCTTTTTCTCCCTATCTCCTTCCCTCTCTCATCTGTCTTTCTCCCTCTCTCATCTCTGTCTCCCTCATCTCTTTCTCTGTCTGTCTCTCTGTCTCTCTCCCCCTCCCTCCCTCTCATCTCTTTCTTTCTCTCTTTTCCCTCTCTACCTCTCTCTCTCTCTCATCTCTCTCTCTTTCTTCCTCTCTCCTTCCCTCTCTCATCTCTTTCTTTCTCTCTCAACTCTCTCCTCCTCATCTCTTTCTGTCTGTGTGTCCCTCTCCCTCCCTCTCATCTCTCATTATCTCTGTCATCTCTTTCTCTGTCATCTCTTTCTCTCTATCTCCCTCTTCCTCTCATATCTCTCCTTCTCATATCTTTCTCATCTCTTTCTGTCTCATCTCTCACTCTTCCTCCCTCTCCTTCCCTCTCTCATCTCACTCTTTCTCCCTCTCTTTCCCTCTCATTTGTTTCCCGCTCTCATTCTCTCCCTCATCTCTCTCATCTCTCTTTCTCTCCCTTCCTCCCTCATCTCTCTCTTTCTCTTTGTCTCTTTCTCCCTCTCTCTCCCACTCTCCCCCTCTCTCTTTCTCTCTCATTTGTTTCCCTCTCTTTTCCCTCCCCTCTCTCATTCTTTCCCTCCAGCTCTCTCATTTCTCTCTCCCTCTCTCTCTCCACTTCTCTCTCTCAATTGTTTCTCTCTTTTTCCTCTCTCATTCTATCCCTCCATCATTTTCTTATTTCTCTCTTTTTTCCTTCCTTCTTTCCTTCCTTCTTCCCTCTCTTCTTGCCTTTCTGTCCCTCCCTCCCTCCCTTCTCTTTCTCTTCTTCCTTCCTTCCTTCCTTCCTTCCTTCCTTCCTTCCTTCCTTCCTTCCTTCCTTCCTTCCTTCCTTCCATCCATCCATCCATCCATCCTTCCTACCTTTGTTAAATAGATAAATACTGCTTTCTGAGTTCTATTAGTTGTATTGCTGAAATAACAGGAACCAAATAGTATCAACTCTGTCAGATCTCAAAAAATGGGCAAAAATCATAGAGGTGATTTGCCCCTCACCTCTGCTTGTGGCTGGCTCCACTTCTCCTTTTCTCCGTTTTTCCCTCTCTCATCTCTCTCTCTGTCTCTCTCTCTTGCATGCACATGCATGCATGCCCAAGCAGGATATCCTCCTTGGCCAGGATCACAGCAGTGGCAGGGATGGCAACTCCTCCTCCCACTGCTGCCACTGAGCAGTGAGGTGAGTAGCGGCCATGCCGTGCAGCACAGGAGAGCCTGGTAGTAGTGGCTGGTTCTCCCCATTCCCTTCTTTCTGAGCCAACACGAACGGGACCGCGGCTGGCACTGAGCTGCCCACAAAGGACACAGAATTGCAAAAAGCAGCCGGTTGCGGGCAGTGCAGATAAAACACTAGGAGCGCTTCAGCTGTGTGACTCTGCAGAGAGGCTTGTACCTTCTCGGGGCAGACAGCATGTCATGTGACCAGGTCAGCAGGGAGCCGCAGGACAGGGGTCAAAGAGCAGCATGTGGGTCTGGGGCCGAAAGTTGCCAACACCCAAACTAGATGAACAATATAGTAGAAAGTGGTATTGACATAAGAAGATAATTGAGGAATCTACAAAATTAATGTGAAGTCATTTTGCATTCAACCCAAGGCCATTTTCCCTTCCCTTAATCTTTTCAAGAGACCTAACTGAAAGCAAGACATTCCAAACACCATGTTTTATAACTATTAATCAAGAAAGTCAATCAAATTATTAACAGTTTACAGTATATGTATTTGTTGACTAATAACAGTGCTTCTGCTTTAAAGTCAGAATTTGGTTGTAACACTTTTGAAGACAATTCATATTCTTATATCTGTCATATGACTTTGCAATTGTTTTTTTTCCCCTTTTCCTAGTTCAATACATAACAGTATTTCTCTTTTTAAGGTTAACAGACCTGTGCTGATTTTCACCAGCTGAAAAAGTAGTTTTATAATTTATTGTTGATTCCTCCTGTCCTCCAAAAAAAGATTACATTCTTGTTGCTTTGGGGTTTTTTAACCTTATGGCTGACTGATATAGTTTTGTTTATCAGCCACCTGCATCCCCTCATCCTATTTTGAGGCAAAAATCAAGGAATAAGGAATTCCAATTTTAAATTCAATCAGTTCACAAGTTGTTTGATGCTGTGGATTCAATTTTAACAGCTGCCTCTGTCTACTGTCTGCACATGAAAAAACAGCTTCCACTGGCGATCTGAACATGTACATTTGGTGACTAAAATTCAATTTAAACCAGCCCAGATACAATATTACTGACAGCCATTCCAAGGTCTTATGACTGACTTAACCTGACAAGATTGGTTTTTTTTCAAAGTCTAACAAAAAAAAGTTTGAAAAATAATACAAAATAATTCATTTGGAATTAAGTTCAAATTAAATCAAATTAATTTTAATTTATCTGATTTTAAGCTGTTAGATTATAAATCACTAATGGAAATACAACAGAATTAAACCTAATTGTACCACCATGACCAAAATATTAATTTAATTTTCTTTCTGAAGTGTATTTTGATCTTTCCACCCCCCTCCAAATTTAAATCTTGTGAAGGTGACTAAAGGAAATGCTCAAATTATCTGAATAATTTGTAATAGCTGGGATTAGTACATGAGTCAGCTATAATTAAAGATAAAATGTTATGTATTAATATAAAGTAAAACAGAATAAATCTTTTAATATATCTATATTACAAGGGGTCAATTATTATTATACTGAATATAACTTGTAAGAATGAAGCTAGGGATAAAATGAGTAACTCAAGGAAGATACAAATTCAGTCACATTCACAGTAACACCAGTATAAATTGAATATTTCTCACAAATTTGTGAAAAGTTTTGCTGATGTAATATTAGTGATTAGTAGGGATTGGAAAGTATAAGCAGTGGTGGTATTCAATATTTTTTACTACTGGTTCTGTGGGCCTGGCTTGGTTGTCATGGCAGGAGAAGGATATTGTAAAATCTCCAGTCAGAGGTGGTATTTGCTGGTTCTCCAAACTACTAAAAATTTCTGCTACCAGTTCTCCAGAACTGGTCACAACCTTCTGAATACCATCTCTGAGTATAAGATATTCTTATTGATTTATTTACAAATTTACATACTGCCCATCTCACTTCCTGAGTGAATTTGAGAGATTCAGCGATATCTGTAGGAAGAAGAAAAAATGGTATTTGGAGGCAGACATTTATCATTTCCCCAGATACATTTATTTTCAAACTGACGTATTTCTGATAAGCAGTGTTTTCATTCTTTATTTCTTTGTGATTATCCACCTTAAAATAATTAAGTAATTCTTTGTAGATGCAGAACTATGAAATATCCTCAGTTTGGTCATTCATCTGACTTGGTAATTGTTGCTTTACAGTCTAGCAAAATTTCTAAATAAATACAATGCATTGAATCAAGACACAGTCATCAGTTCAAATCTTCATGAAATGTTCATATTATAAAAAAGTATCAGTAGTATATATGCAGTCAGTTCTAGAGCAACTATTCTATGCAAAATATCCTATTGCCTTATATGTCTTAATTATTGTTGCAAGAAAGCTTGACTTAAATGAAAGCAGCATTGTTTAGGTAAGGTTGAGCCTGATTAAAAATAAGTTTTATTTGAATGCATTTTCCTTAAATAATTAAGATATGGGCTCTAGAATAAGTGGACCCTATCTTCAAGTGGCATAATAGAAATGCAAAGTGTGTTCATGTCATGGTTGCTTTTGGATAATTTGTGCAATTGCCTGTGAAGTGCAGGTTGGATAATTTCAGTGAATAACAAGTTTTATCCCTTAATTCAAATAGAGGCGCTAATAAGCCGTTACAGCTTGTTTTCTCCAACTCTTTCATCAATAATTTATTGTAATGTACATGGCAAAATCAAAACTGCTCCTCCAGTTCTTGTCAACATATTTGATTTCTCTTACAACAAAGGCAGTATTAAAATAATTTAAAAGGGTATATGTCTGTAAATGTGCAGGAACTTATGCATGTAATTCTTATTAGCAATTACAGGTGCTTGTTAGGTAAAATGTCACTCTTGTTGATAAAATCTATAAAAGAGATGGACTCTTGGGAGTATTATATTTATTCCCTCAAAGCACAATTTAAACAAAAGTTTTGTTATCACACATTGGGGGGTCGGCTGGCCTGAGGTTATTATTTGTATTGTTGTACACCTGGAGGCATTACCTGAAGTTATATAAAAACTGCATTGGACAATTTATTCTCACTGGAGTTGAGCCATAGATTTTAACTCATTTTTCTCTTCTATGGAATATAAAGAGAAGAGACAGCAACAAGGGGAAAGGATAATATATATTTTTCACTAAGTATCATTCATTCTATTTTTCTCCTCAAAAAGAAGCTTAATGATATTAAGACTAAACAGCTTTTTCATGTTATGGGTCACATTGGACCAAATGTGACCCATAACATGAAAAAGCTATTTAGTCTTAATATCATTAAGCTTCTTTTTGAGATGAGTAGATTCAGAAAAAAAAACTAAATTTGTTTGATTTTATTTCAATTTTGTGATTTATCCTTTGTATACATAAATTTAATAATTTATGAATTAAGTCCCAGTCCAACCTATCATATTATCATCAATTATGTTGTATTAAAAATTGTCATTTAAAATTATTTAGTAAGTCTGAAGCTTCAGAGGTCCACATTCAGCCCCAAATGAGGAGGTTTTGGTAAAAGCAGTGATTACAATTTTTCTTTGACGCTGATATGTGCTTTTCCAAATATAGTACTGCAATCTTTGTTTCAATGTTTTATCCATATTTTCATGCAATTCAAGAAGATCTGAAACTGGACAAATGATGAGTGTACATAGGACAAGGAATAGTAATGAGAATGACTTTAGTGGCCTATCTTTTTCAGCTTTATTTCTTAGGCAAACACATATGTCTACTTTTCAGGACATTTATTAATGCTTGCTACCCCCAGTTTGCACTCTTTTTTATTTGCTTGACAAAAAAGGGGAAGCTTGTTTTTCAAATTAAAAAATAATACAAATTTCTCTACCTTTTTGAATCCCTAGAAGAAATTATCTATTCAATCTTACTAAGCTACAGCAGTTAACTCATGTAAAAATTCTCATTATTATAGGTATTAAGATATGGAGGAGTAATGTGAATAAAAATAAAATGTTCTATAATGTATAATTGTAAATTTGAATTTCAAATTATAATTTTATTCCTTCCAAAAAAGTTTCATATTTAATAGATTATTTATTTTTAGATTTAATTCATGTTTCAGAAATCATTTATATATAACTTCTGCTGGTTATACACACACAAACACAATCTAAACATTTCACTAATCATTTGAACATGACATCTGAATTCAGTAACATTTTCTCTGATGTTTGCAAATTTGTGATGGTCTCCTTTAGATTGTCTACTGGTCTTTGTGGTCTGACCATTGGTATACCATCTATCATCTCTTGCACATACACTCTCTCTCCCACATATACCAAAACATTGTGTCTACCCAAGAGAAATGGAGGGAGGAAAGGAGGAAGGAATGAGATAGATCAGGCCTATTCTTGTAGAAGTTAGAAAAAAAGTTCAGAATATGTAAAACCTAGAAAAAGTGGGTTAGTTGGGTTAACTGCTTTCTTCGTTTATCATAATGTGTTCTTTGAATGGTTTAGTTTATTTTACATGTAACTCAGCTTTGCTTTGGAGCCTTTTTATCCAAATTCTGTGAGAGTTCACGAATTTTAATCATTAATCTGGCTCTCACACTTGCCAAGTTTTGAAAAAGATAAGCATCAGAACGTAGTCTTATGGGTATTGGAAAAACCAAATTGTCCTTTTGAAAAATTAAAATCTGTTATATCCTTTCAAAAGGTAAAAGTTATATAGTTCTTCAGCCTGCTGCTACTAGAATTTAAACTGGGCGAAGGACAATGGGATTATGCAAATCATGCCTCCAGGATTTCTATTCAAGTTTGTACAGTGAATTTTTCTGTACTGAGTAGCACAGTCAAAAGACAGGTTCTATGTGCCTACACTTGAATATTAATAGAAGCCTCTCTACAATTAGTCAGCCTGTCTTACCAAGTTCCTTGATTACCCCAAAACTGCCATTCATATTCTAGGGAATGCATACCAATGACATAATTGGACTTTTCTGCTGAAAAGGTAAATGTGGACATACAGAAGTAGGAATGGAGGAGAATTAGAGCAGGCCCTTTTTATACTTACTCATGAGTCTTCACTTTTAGTGAAAACTCAAACTGATCATTAGTAAATCATTTGCAATCAGATGGCATAGGATTCAGATGGCATTACACATTCTTTTGGAACTCAGAACAGCACAACCTTGTGGGGTTGATGGTTTTTTGTTTTGTTTTGGGTTTTTTGGGTGGTGTGTGTGAAAAAGCAAGCAGGAGATCTATATATTTCTGACATTATTGGTCCTGGAATTAGATAGAAGTGCACTGGTGAAGACAAATAAACATGTCTGTGAGGATGCTGATTTTGGCACAAGCAGCAGTAATTAGTTCATCTGATGTTAGAAGCTTTATTCTCCTGGCTGAGGAGCTGCAGCATACACAGTAACAGAATGCAAGCACAATTTGTCTGGTCTTTGATGATATTTTTCTGCTGTATAAGAAAATTTTGTATCATAAAACAATATTAAATAGGCAGAGTTTTTCCACTGTTCACACATGTGAGGCATATCTGAAATATTGTGTGTTACTTGCTCAGCGTCATTCAGTAAAGTCTATGAATTACTTACCCACACACTAAATCAGCACTTCCCATCTTAATCTATTAGGGTATTCTGAATAATTCTAAATGCAAGTATCTTTCTTTTGCTTTCTCATAGCTAAACCAAGACTTACATGAAATACAATTCATTTTAAAAAAAAAAAAAAAACTAAAGTCCATTCTTGGGATATTTATAAACCAATAAAAATTACCTGTAACAATAACAATAACAATTTCCTCCTCCTCCTTTTCCTCTTCCTCTTATTCTTCCCCTCTTCCTTCTGCCCCTCCTTCTCCTCCTCTTTCACTTTCTCCTTCTCATCCACCTCCACCTCCTCTTTACCATTTTGGGTGTCAAGTGAGATACAAAGTTTTGGTTCTTGCAGTTTTCATGGCCTCAACCATTGTTATCTAATGAAACTGTAGCATGTCTTTGATGTTGCTTTTTCATTTTCTTCTGGGTCTGTCTTTGACCTTCTGCTCTTTTTATGTATGCCTTATATGGTATGGAATCTCCAGACATTATCTCCAGATGGGCAAACCACTTTATTTGCTGACTTTGTATGTAATTTAATATTGGTTCTATTCCAATTCTTGTCCTGATTTTATCCTTACTAGTCACTCCATAAAATTAAGTCATTCCAGTCACCTAGCAACTATATAAATTGAACAAATAAATAGTTTCTTGCGATAAATACATTTAAATCTGACAAAACATGAATTATTGAAGCACAAACAGCACTCTTTAAAAAATTAGCAACATTGAAGCTGTTTGTTTTAAATTGTGATTATAGACATGTTTCCCAGGATCTTCTTGAAAGAAAAACAACAACACAAAAATAAGTTTAATGCGATTCTAAACTTTTAGAAAATTCCCAGTATCAATGTCTATTAATGTGGAAGTCATCAGACATTTTGAACTAGTAAACTGATGCAAAAGAAAGAAAAGGAGCAAGAAATATTATAGGGCAGAAATAAAAGATATAAGATTAAAAATAAAAAAGGAAAGAAACGGAAACCTTTCCTTTCCTTAAACCACCCTTGCTTCTAGCATGTCCTTACACTGTTTTTCTCTCCCCCACCTCTCTACCTTTTTCTCTTTTTTCTCTTTTTGCTTTTAAGGATCTATGTGCTCCACCCTAACACATCTTTTTCTGTCTTCCCTTCCTCCAATCCTCTTGTATAATTTGCAGAAAGATAGTGTGAGGCTTCTCCTGTCATTTTTGATGAAAGCATCAGATTCTGTGGATGCTTCTGTAACCAATGGCAGATTACACATTCTCCTCTTATTCTCTGCATTCTATTTATTTTCATGCATGCTTTAATTCACTTATATAAAACTATTATCACATTAAATTATCCACTTTCAATTTCATATTTATGCAAAACACTTTATATTTCAATCTTATTCACTTTATCTCACACACTTTTTACAAATTGACAAATAATTTTATTTCTCATATGCTTACATTTCTTAACAACTGGCTGACAGGGAAAACTGTGGTCTGGTCTACATATTAGCTATCCAGCACATAGTCTGAAAGTTGGCCAGTTGTTACCTCATGTATCCACAATAGAATTATGCTGGATACACATAAAAAATGACTTACTCTCTAGTTTTTTTAATCTGTACTTGCTATATTTCCCTTTGTAGGGAACAATAATGGCATACTTTCAATCGTCGGGCATAGCTTTAGGAATCTAGCACACTACACCGCCACTCTATAAGTACATATGTATACACTCTATACATATTTTGACATACTTTAGTTGTAGTTTTTATATCTGGAGTCTTCATTTTTTTTATTACATTAATCAGTTCTTAGCCCTCATTTTATTTATTAATATTAAAGAGAACAAAAACAAGATTAAAACAGTGAAAATTAATAAAGAAGCAAAACAACTGCCTTTTTATATATTGCTTAGCACCAATAGCATCTTCTTTAATTTCACTATTATTGATTTTCAAGTAGATCTTAAAACTCCTTCACTTCACTTATTTTCCCTCAAAATGTATTACTTTATCTTAAATTGCATTCCCTTTGTTGAATAGTACTTCTTGTGTCCCTAATTAAAAACAAATTTATTTTCATCAAAATTTCCTGCATTTTGCTGTCTTTTAATTTATCACTCCTTGCTTTCTTTCAGTTCATCTGCATGTTCCTAATCTGTCATTGATATAGCCACTGTCATGAGGACAACAACATATGATGTAATCAAACCATTTATACTATGCTAAGCAAATATCTTAATTGTTATACACTTTCAGAAGTATTAGTAAAGAGAGGTATGAGTAAAGTGAGAAGGCGTGATTAGGTATGGTTCAGTTAAAGAACCAAGTAGCCAATGGACTGGTGAGGTTAACCTGCAACAAACTGAAATGCCAAATAGACAGCAATAGTCATCGAAACATAACAGGGAAAATTGTACTTTATAATGAGGTGGAGAAATGTGGCCCAATCATTTTCAAGCAGAAATAGTTTTCTGTGAATCTGGTGATAGAACAACTAATCAATTTGCATAAGCATGTAGACAATAGTAGCAAATGAATTAATAGTAGCCACTAAGTTTAATTATGGTGAGCCAGTTTGGTATGGTCAAAGGCACCAGGCTAGAAATCAGGAGATTAAATTCCAGTCTCATTTTGGGCACAAAGTCAACTGGGCCAGTTACTATCTCTCAGCCTAGAAAAGAGTCCATGGCAAAATTAAATTTTCATGGACTTCTCCAGGAGTCAAGAGTAACTTGAAGACACATATGCAAAAATGCACATAAATTTAATTAAGAGATGCCTTTTATAGTAAGTCTGTAGCTGATCCTTTATTTATTTATTTGGTTCTTAGAATTCTGCAATTTCTACATATAACTCTGATTCTTGCATATAACTTCAGTGTTCTATATAGGCTTATTTATTTGAATATCTTATCATCTGATTTTTGGGATGTCTCCATTGACATTTCAGATCAATGAGTTTAAACGATAAAGTCATTAGAACTGTCAACCAGTTAAAGATTTGGGAGCTGATTAATTGTGTTGCTTCAAACAAGTAAATGACAAATTAATTTAGGAAACTGGATCTGTGAAATCCCAGGGTGCCCATTCAAAGCCACACAGGTTGTACATTATTTATGCACTGCTTATGTTTCACATGTTTAATATATGTATATACATTTATTATTGTAAATGTATTATTTCCAACTCCTAAATGTTTATAATTGCCCAGTTTATTTTTACTCCAAGGATAGTATGGTAAACATCAAATACATCTTTTTCTAACTCATGAAGATGGATAGTATTCAGTGGAATTTCTTGCAAGATAGGTTTGTGTAAAATTGTAGTCTTGTTATTCAAAGGCATTACACTCCAGTATATAACTGCAGATAATAAAATTGGAGAAAGCAATTATATTTAGTCTATGAAAATTTGGGGACTTTTAAGCTTCTGGAAAATGACCAAATGAATTATCCAAAGTTCAAGGAGAAAATTCATAAAGAAGTAAGAAATATAAAATCATAATGAGGAACTAAGGAAGATGCATACACTTCCTTCTCATCAAAACTATAGAAATATTCAGTATTGTTTTCTAATGGATCAGCAGTTGTGATCGATGTAGCTCTGTACATTTGCCCAGTAGGTAGCTTTGTATTGCAAGACTTGGTGGATTTCTTATAAGGTTGCAAAACAAATCCAGAATCCTTTGAAAAGGCTGTTGCACAGGTATATAAGGTCAGAATGCTACAGATAGCAGACCTTAGTGGAAAATTGTGGATGTGATATGCAACAAGATTTATCTCTATGTTGGCTAAATATTATACTTGCTATATTTTTATCTTCATGCCTGGCAAAGAGAAGGCAATTATCACTTTTGTGGAAGGTAGCTGCCTAGTAATAAAATAATGTTATGCCATCATTTCAAGCTTTGTCTTAAGTTTCCTCAACAGTAAGCCTTTAACATCTCACAAAAAATGTCTTGCTGGAATACTGAAATGCTTTGTTACAGTCAGCTTTCTTTGGGGGAAAATGTGGGTGTCATCAACCAATGTTCTCAACTGATTAATATACAGTGCTTTACTAGAAATACTGTACTAAAATGTTTGGCTCCATATTCTTGGAGAGGTGGGTAGATTTTTCACTGGCAAATAATGAAAAGCTGATTGAAGGAGTGGGACTCCAGTTTAAACATTATACACACATAGCACATACACATATATACTTGTATGTATGTATGTATGTATGTATGTATGTATGTATGTATGTATGTATGTATGTATAGCTACTGATTTGGAGTGAGTTCGGATTTCAGGTTCAGATGGATTATATCACAGTGTGCTGAAGGAACATGGTAATGGTTAGGTTAAAACTGTATCAGTTAACTGAAAAATCATAAGAAATGGTGAAATATCTGGAGCCTGAAAGAGAGTAAAATATTTGCCCCCAAGAAGAAAGAAAGAAGATACAGTAAACTTAAAACTAATCATACTAACAATAGCAGTTCAGCAAATCTTAAATTAAATGATCTGTAGGAAAAGAATATGATTACTAAGTGAGCATAAACTCATCCAAAGTAAATCCTGCCATAATAAGGTTATTTTTAATAAGATACATTTCATAATATACAATAGAAATAATTTATACAAAATCTGTTAGACTTCAAAAGCACTTGAAATACCCCATGGCATCACCAAGCTAGTTAAATGTGTCTAGAATGTGATTTCTGGATCACAGTTGGCTTAAAATCTGTTCTGAAATATTTTCATCAACTGTTACTGTCAAATGAAGTGAGCTGTAAATGGATTGCCACAGGAGTCTCTTCTGGGACCCATATGGTTAAATGAGAGAAGAAAAATGCAGAGAGAATGTAGATGACACAATGACCTTAAAAAGTTAGAGAAGTAGGCTGAAAATAAGTATAAGAAATGTAATTGCATTGATTGGAGATTTTTACACTCAATTCTTTGATCTGGTAGTGTACCTTGCATCACAATGAAACTCCATTAAGAAATAGATCAGATTTCTCTGTGGTTATAACTGCCTTCAAAAGCTTTCGAATTGTTCTGAAACATCAGGAATAAATAGAATAGTGATCTGGCTGTGATTTAAAAAATGACTGTTATTAAACAAAATAATCAACTGCCTAAAACTTTGAGCTTGACAAAAAATAAAATAACAGCTCTTGATCTCTTTAGCCCAGTAAGATACCATGAGATAGCCTGAAGTGAACAGTGCCAGTTCTGTTCAGCTAGAAATGGGGCAAATTGTATTCCTTTGACAGCACGGGAATTTTTATGCTGCCAAATTGGAGGGAATTTTTTTTTAATTGATTTAGTTTCAACAAAGTGTTCATTTTTTTTGTCTCAGGCAGGAATCTGATGTCTTTCCTCCCCAAATGTTATATGTGAAAGTTTAGTGAAGCTAACAAATGATGCAAATTATATTATATAGTGATACAAACAACCAAATAGAATACAGGTAGCTGAACTAGCACTTTTCATTTGACAGGGAATACTGTTAATTTGTTACATTTTTACTACTCATAAGCTTCAGATTTCACAAGTGATAATTTATCAAAATATATTCTTTTTTTCCTTACATTAATATTTAACTGCCACATTCCAGAACAAATTTAAGCTTTTTGGAAATGGCCTACCCTCATACACATGCTCACCTGGAGGAGAGGTATCATTCTTCTCAATATTGAAAAGTGAATTTAGATCAATAAGTTTAAAAAGACCAAATAATGTTTTTGAACATTGAGGCCTTTTTTAAAAAAAAACAGTCCATTCTAATACATGTTGACTTATAAGTAGTATTGGAAATTTCAAATGTAGTATATGAAGTGAAAATGGCAGCTATACGACAATAAAGTTGTATTCACTGAGATTTCTTCCATAGGATGAGGAGGTCTTGGCCAATAAGGACTCCATATACAGGATAGGAAAACCTTTAATTATGGTATTAATTTTTAAAGCTTTCTCCTAGTAAGCGACTAAGTATATCTACTACATTTAATTACTGGAAGAAACGAGGGAAAGAAACAAAGTTGGGAGTATTAGAAATAGATAGAAAAAGGATGGAAAAATAATCATAAAAAAGAAAGTGTCAGATATAGAATGGATGACTACTGCTTGATTAAAATCCACCTATCATTTACATGAACAGGTTTTTTTAATGACTGTGGTGCTAGCACAGGAATTTTTGCTCATTTTTGCTTTTTATTCATATAGATCAAATGAACAACCACTAAGAACATCATCAGAATTTTTTTGAAGATGGAGCAAGCAGGCAATAAATGTGCCACAAATTTGATCTTCAGACTCTGTTAAACACATTCTGACAGTCATTATACTCCATGCATCTTCTTGATGTGGTTTATGAGAAACAGTATGTTGACCTTCTAAGTAGGCCCCAAAGGATATCTTAGCATGTATAGAGTATTGTAAGAAGGTTGAAAAATGTGATACCTTGCAAGATGTGTTAGATTTTCCTCTTAGCTTTTATAGCTTTTAATCCTAACCCTGAAGAAGTAGAAGAAACCTCCATGCTCAAGTTTATACAAAAAAAAATTATCTGAAGTACTGCCAACTACTTAGTCTTCAAAGACAGAGATGGTTCACAAGAAAGAAGTCATGTGTCATGGATTAGAATTTTCAAAAAGAAAGAGAAATATGAGGCTTGTAGAGCAAAATCCAATGTGTGCAGTTTCAACATAGTGGAAACAAGGAGAGTTTGCAAAGAGAGAAGACTTTAGAGACACAAATTAATCTTAATTGAGGCATAAACTAGATTTAGCTACAATTTCTTCTAATTTGTCATATCTCATTTTTAATATTTTACCCTCAATTTACTTTACTCCTTTTGTGTGCTTTGCTTATCCCAAAAGTAAATTGTGTGATACACACAAATACTCACATACAGACATTTACACACAGACATCTGTTTATTTGTTTGTATACATTTTGTATTAGCTTTGTACAATTCTTATTCACATGGGAAAACCTTTAGACACGTCACTCTGTCACACCTCTTTTACATCCCTGCCCCCAACTATATGAATTCTTCTAGTCCTGTGATGGCAAACCTATGGCACCTGTGGAAGAAGACGCACGCAAAGCCACCTTTGCAGGCACGTGAGCAATCGCCCCACCTCAGTTCTACTGCACATGCACACATGCCTCCCACCAGCCAGCTGATTTTTGGGTATCTGCTGTGAATTCATGGGGGAGCGCATGGGAGATATGCATGTGCATCCACAGGGGGCAGGGGGAGCATAGGGGTGGGGGTGGTTGCACGTGCATTGCATTATGGGTGCAGGCACGCATGCACACTCTCGTGCGTGTGCACATGTACTTTTGGCACATGACGACAAAAAGGTTAGCCATCACTGTTCTAGTCTCCCCCAGGAGAAAGAATTTCTGTAGAGTTTCTCTTTCTCCCTTCCTCCCTCCCCCTCCCCCTTTAAATTTAATACTATTCTTCTATTGAATATTCAAGCTAAATAAAAAGATTTAATAAAATTCAAAAAAAAGTTGATACTAAAATCATTTAACAACTGATACCTTGGTGAAAGAATATTCCAGATATTATAGTTGCTTAGACAACTGGCACCAAAACAACTCCTAAAGGAGGCAATTCGTAGCCTGAGAACAATGCAAAGTAATGTTACTGCTTGAAAAAGAAAAACTCTAAATGGTGTTTTCTGCAGACCTGAAGATATGGACAGACACATAGGAGACATATAGGCATTGCCTAGGGAAGGGGTGTCAAATTCAATCTCATTGAGGGCTGCCTCAGGGTTGTATTTGACCTGAGGACCAGGATAGGTGTGGCCAAGGTGGGCATGGCCAGCTTGATGTCACTTATGTTGGGGGTGCCTGTGGTGGCCCAAGTATTCTGCCAGTGAAAATGGGCTCCTGATCTCTGTTTTTGGTTGCGACAGCCTCTTGCAACCCTATGCCAGTGAAAATGGAACTTGTGAGGCTGCATGTAGCCCTCCCGAGCTCCATTTTTGGCTGTGATGGCCTCCTGCAACTCTCTGTCAGTGAAAGCAGAGCTCACAAGGGCCACATGCAGCACTCCCAAGCTCCATTTCCACTGGCAGAGGTACCACGGCCAGTCCTTCACTGTTTCCAGGGTGACCCCATGGGCCAGATGTAAGCATTCCACAGGCTGGATCCGGCCCATGGGCCTTGAGTTTGACACCCTGACCAGGAGTGGGATTCAAATTTTTTAACAACCGGTCTGTGGGCATGGCTTAGGTGGTGGACATGGCTTGGTGGTCATGTTATTGGCTGGGTGTGGCCAACTCAGTATCAGTCACATCGAGGCACGCATCTCCTCGCCTGGTCTCTCAAGACTGTGGGGATGCTGCAACAGTCGTAAGTGTGAAAAATGGTCATAAGTCACTTTTTTCAGTGCCATTGTAACTTTGAATGGTCACTCCACACAAGCAAAATACCAGCAAAGGAGGGGAAAAAACTCCAGAGAAGTTCCTGAGACAGGAAGTCTAGTCCTGCCAAGAATGTAATAAGGGTTAACGGAAAGGCAGTTTCTGTAAGCAACACCAGAATGTTTCCTTCCTGCCTTCCTTAAAGGATGAGGTCAGTTATTTCTTCTAACAACCGGTTCTCCGAACTGCTTAGAATGTTAACAACTGGTTCTAGCGAATAGGTGCAAACTGGTAGAATCCCACCCTTGCCCCTGGCCTAAGGTGACATGATGGGTGGCATATAATCAGATGGGTAGTTGGAGAAAGAAAGATAGATAGATAGATGTGCACTGACACATTGTTTTAAGAACACAAAAGCTGCCTCAGCATAAAAATAAAGAGGCTGTGGCTGCTTGCTTCCCATTCTATCCCTGAAAAATCCCTCCATGTTTCTCCTAAGCTTCATAGTTATTTTCCAAGAGCAGCTTTCAACTAATCAGAGTTAAATTTGTTCCCTTCAGACACTGACTATTCTTGCCTTCTACTTGACCACTGATGAATTAAACTAATCTACATATTCAGGGTCGAATAGCACATTGTAATATCCTCCTTCTAAAAATGTACTTAAATGAGTAATATATTGATTTATGAATCACCATGGAAATCCACTGATTATATGGAGTAATGCATATAATAAATATAAATGATATTTATAAATATCATACATTTCCGCTTTGGGTAGCATATCAACAATTGGGATAATTGTCCCTTTATCATTTAAATAATAATAACAATGTTGCTTGTTGTCCTATGTGCTGTTAAGTTCATTTTTCATATTCTCACAAATTTATTAGATACTGACGTTTCCATACTGTCTTTGTATTGTCAAAGAAAAATCAAGTTCTCTTCCTTTGTTCATAGGCAGCTGAGAGAGTATGCTGAATGATATTCTGACTCTGTATTTAGTTGGAGTTTTTTTTCTCCAGTTCTATTCATAGTGATATTTTTTTAAGTTTCCTTTTTTTCTTTTCTCATGACTCTGAATATGATATAGATGCTGTATTTGCATGTGCATGGCCTTTTCTATCCAACTGCAGCAATGCTGGGCATTTTCTTGATTCCCCTCTTTCTTCTATGCACAAACTATAGGAAGGAAGAACTGAGCACTGATCGAGTGTCTGGATTATGATCACAAAATAAGTGAAGTGTTATTTTTTCACATCTCAGTCCATAGATTTTACGGATTCCAATTGCATGTAGTCCTTAGACTATCTGTGCAGCAGTCCAATTTTCCCTCTTGCAATTTGATATTTTCTCCAACCCCCTCTTATATACTTCTCCTAACCTACCAACTAGCGAAAAAAAGCTCTATTGTTATGTGACCTATGATAATAAAGAAAATTATTCTGTTTCTGTCTGCTGTGCAGCCTTTAGTTTGAATATATATGTGGAGATATTTAAAAAAAAACTATGTATGCACATATGAGAGAATATCTGTATGTGAGAGAGAAAAAGATACCTATTATATTTTCTGGCTGCAACCAGTCAATTTTTGCCAGTGCTTATTATACCCATAGGCATATTTCTACTGACCCAATGCCACTTCTGTGTTCAACCATCAAGCAAAACAAATTGCCATTCTTAACCATAGTATATGGTTAGTTGATTTAGCCCTTACAAAGCAAAGTCAGTGTTGTTGATCACCCGTAGTTTTTCTCCTTTTCCCTCTCTCTAATTTATTCTGCTCCTGGCAGGTGTTTTATCCTCATTTTCACAAAGCTTCTTTTTTTTCTAATTCTAAGCTTTCCAGATACTTCTGAGGTTACAGACAACCTTATCATTCTTTCTGATATCCCACTGAATGATATCCCACTGAAGGGATGTCATTTCTGCATTTTATTTTCTTTCTATCAAGGCAATCAAAAATCATCCAGTGAAGCAAAGGATAGGGCAGATGCATGGGTCAGTGGACAGATGGAGAAGGGGGGCATAAGAAAGTTAAATGCCTGCTCTGAAGGCTTGGGCCAGGGATTTACTGTCAGATTTGACAGCAGCAAGTCCAATAGTCATTTGAGTAGTCTTATAATGGATACTTTAACTGAGGGAGACTTCAGCAAATGTTCTGCTGAAGTTGTTTTCCATTTTGAATTTACCAGAATGAAACTGCATAAAATATATTTTCAATTGCCTCATGAAATAAAATGATATTTATGGAAACATTTCATGAATTTAACTCTCTTTATAAAGACTTCCATGAATGCAAATATTAAACTTCTGCCAATCATAGTCTGATGTCCAAGAAGGCTTTTTACCATAAAATTCTTTAATAGTAGCAGTGTAAAAAAATATAAGAGGGAGGGAGGGGGAGAGAGAGAGAGAAACAGAAACAGAAACAAAAACAAAAACAGATGGATACTGTTGAGACCTAAATCAATAATAACTTGTATGCTGTTTGATCAATTTATTTTGGTCATAGATCAATATATATCATAAAATAAAATAAGGTAAAAAGAAAATTAAGGTAAAATTAAAAAGTAGAAATATTAAGACAGAAAAGAATTACAAAAATTACAAGTCCTTTCACAAGTTATAATTTAAATACTATAAATAACTAGGACATAACAATAAAAGCAATAAATAGTACTAAAATTTATATCACAACCTGAGCATGTAGAGCAGTAGTGTCAAACTCAATCCCATTGTAGGGATTGTATCAGGAGTTTGTTTGCCTTTGGCCTGGAGTGGGAGTGGCCTGCTCCTCATGGCCAACTGGGTGGGCATGGCCAGGCCTGGAGCAGCAGGGACAGATGTTTGACACCTCTGATGTAGAGCTATGTTAATTTATTTAAGTCTATTACTTTCTGAAGCCTTATAGCAGGAGTGTCAAACTGGCAGGCCACAGGCCAGATACATCACACACTGGCCACATCCACCTCCAGTTTAACGAAGGGGAAAAAGTCATGATAAGTCACATGACAACAACATGACACCATGAGTTTGAGCCCCCGCCCTATAGTAACAAAGAAGCAGCAAAATAAAGTATAACATGGTTCATATATTTTTAAAAGGAAAAGAAGAAAAAAGAGAAAGAGGAGAGAAAGAAAGATGAAAAAAAAGGAGAAAATATATTCTTATGGAAGTCTAATTAAGACTTCTATACATAGAGTAGTTTCTTTATGTTTTTTTTTAGAAAAATATTCTGGTCCAATTGAGTTAGGTTTGTGTAAGAATAACACTGGACATGCTGTTTGAAAAGGAGACAGTTTATTTGAGAGCATAGAAACAGCACTCGAAGGTAGCTACAATTTGGGATATAGAGGCTGCTAATATTTATAGCAAAGGTGAGGTGTATGTGAATGTGCCCTTTGAAATGCTTAATGTGGTATAAATGCAACTCTGATAGGGAAGTGTTTTTTATTAAGTTTACAGATATTTTTCTTTGATCCATTGAGCATGCTGACTCTGGCTACTATTTTTGTTTGTCTAGAAAAACTCTGTATTGTGAAAGGATTTTTTCCCTGTCTATTATTTGTGGAAGTTAATTTTATTTAGCTTGATTGTTAATTACCAGAGGAGGAAGTACATTAGCAATCTTTGCCAGATTGTATTGACTTTGCTTAGAACTAGTTTGATTGCTTGTGGATCATTTTAATTATTCAAAGGAGGATTAGGACAGTATAGGAATAAATTTAACCTTGAATTAAAATTCTTTTCATAATTTTTAAAATTCTTCCCGTAGTTTAATCTTGACATAGAACTGGACTACATTGTTTCAAATCCCTGCCACATGATCAGCTAGCAAGAGACAATGAGCCGGAATTAGGAACAGCTAGTCTAGAGAAAAGAAGGGCTTGAGGTGAAATGGTAGCAGTATTTGTAGGGCTGCCACAAAGAACACATTTTCCAAAACATCAGAAGGCTAGACAAGAAACAATGGATAGAAACTAATCAAAGAAAGAAACAATCTGGAATTAAGAAGAAAATTCCTAACAGTGAAAACAATTAATCAGAGGAACAGTTGCCTTCATAAGTTTCAGATGTTTCATCAGTGGAGGTTTTTAAGAAAAGATGGGACAGCCACCTGTCTGAAATGGTATAGGTTCTCCTGCTTGAGCAGGGAGCTGGACTAGAAGACCTCCAAGGTCTCTTCCAGCTCTATTCTGATTAATCCTGTGTTATGCAGTCCATGGCAAAATATACATTTCTCATATATTTCTGTTTAAAAAGGTAATACATGGCCCACATTTTCAACTCCCTCCACGTGACAAGGAAGTGCCACACACTTTTGGTACATTTGAGAATCTTCCCTCCATGAGAGTAGAGTAAAGATATTATAATGAGAAAAAAATAAAAATTCTTCTGGTGTTTTAGGGGACAGAACTGTAGAAATAAGTGCACAATCATGCCTACCGTCCCTGTACTATTGTCCCCAATTATTAGTTCCTACTTCTTATATTTAAACTTATGTTTATTCTTATTTCTATTGTATTGTAAGCTTTTGACAAAATAAGTAAATAATAAAATAATGTGTAGGAGCAACTTTCTGGTTCACTGCATTAATGTATGATTAAAGCTTGGTTAAGATCATTCTGCAGGGCCATATCTCTGACATGTTGCTTGAAAGATGCTTTGGTCTGATTAAATTCCATTAGAATCAATTATATTGGAGAAGAGTCAACAATGGCATAAGGAGGAACCAAGTAGTTTTACTGAAAAGTCTGGAATTTGTGTTGAAGAATTAAAGAAGCCAGATAATCTTGGTTGAAAATTAGTTTGTATGCTATTTGACAATAATTGTTAGTATAGACATGATAGGATCATATTTGTCTAATTGTATGGTGAATTGACATGCCTTATTAATTTACTGTTACTGAGGAAAAAATCTAAGATAGTATTATCATCATTTTCATTTAACCAAGCAATAGCTATAGCGAATTAAACATCATTATGTATCATAAATTGCAAAACAGAAGAATGAATAAAACATGAATGAACTTTTCCCTCTGAAAAAAAATCTGCTTTTTGAAAATATTTGAGTAATCAAGGATGTCCTACAAATAAAAATCAGTCACAGAGGACAGTATGACCCAACAGAGATTTTTCCAGCTCTCCTATCTTTTATACTATGAAGTCTTCTATTTATGGAAAGCTGAGATACTTAAAGAGGTAGGCAGTTCATAGTAGCTATTGCTGCAAATGCTGTTCCCAAAGGACATTGCTTTGCCAAAGCATGTCCTTTGCGTATCTGCAGCTTTTCTTAACTTCTGATTCTGAAGAGGTTTTAAGATATGTTAAATGTGATTTAAACATAATATACTTTTGCATTATAAAAATGACTTTTGCTAGAGCAACATAGATTGTATAGGATGCCAATTTCCTACATTACAAACAGTCCAATAAAAGAAATTGGCAATTAATTATTACTAATAACTTCTTCCTAATAAGATAAGTTCCTGCACTAGATCTTTGTAAGCAATAGCAAAAGCATTGAGGCTTATATACTGCCCCATAGAGCTTTATAGCACACTCTCTGAGCAGTTTACAATGTCAGCTTTATTTGCATATTGCCCCCAACAATCTGCTGACCTCAGAGGAATGGAAGGCTGAGTCAAACTTGAACTCTGTCACGCTCCTACTCCAGGCTGTATTAATGGAGCTCACTAATCTTAGAATGACAAATAGAAAGTAACAACTAAATGACTGACATCAAAGTCTACTGGGGGCATTCAGCTTCCTGACTTCCTGTGAACAATTGCTACTAATTATGTTCCAAAGCAGCAGCTGCAAAAACTCATTTTCAGAACTGTACTGCAGAAAATATGTGCATGTATCACAGCTAAAGCAAACATCTATTTTCTCTCTTAAAAGATCAGCTCATATGCCAGTTAGGTTCTGCAAGTAAATCTGGCTTTTTAAATCAACAAATATGTAAAATACTAAAAATTGTAGCATGAAAAGCAAAGAAGAGCAGAATCACAGTGCAAAATATATTTCAATCATTAATTACTGTCATATTCTGTCATCTTGCAGAGATAGGTTTTTAAAAAATCCATATGAAATTGGAATGTGCATCAGATGGAGGCAAAACCCAAAAACATTTGGGCTGGATTGACAGGTGCCTGAATCAAAGCAGGCCTTCTCTAAAGTAACTTGAATCTAAAGTTTTATTTTGCAGTTTGGTACTCAGGAGCAAAGACAGTGTTTGTGCTTTTTAAAAGAGTGTTTCATATTTCCTTAACATCACCATCTAAGGGAAAATTGCAGATATCGGGAGAGTACAGTGGTGCAGTTATCAATGAGGTGGACATTCATGAAGCAGAAAGATATTGGGGAAAATATGGTTTGCTATATGTGAAAAAAATAAAAGAAGTCAGGAGAAAAACCACAGATGTGCCTTTTTTCTGGCAACATGTCATGGCTTTTGATGACAATATATTACTTTAAATGTAGACATGGGTCTAGTCTTAAGGTCTATCCATTCATTTTAATGAGTAAAAAAGTTGGTGTATACATTCCTGTGCAGACATATATTTGCTTTCCATTCAAGTGAATATAATGTCTTTATAGCTACTGAATACATCTTGTAGCTCTGTTTTGAGCAATCTTCATTTTCTGTTTATTGTATAGAGTTAAATATCATATATGTGTATCACATAGGTATATGTTACCATCTGTAACTATAATCACCAAGATGACAAACTTTCTCAGAATGCTATACATTTTTGTAAAGCTGAGTATGTACACATTTCCTTCTCCAAAATTTCACGCTCTATATTATGCACAAAGGTGGCAAATCCAGATCCATTAATTCAATGATAATGGGAGTGAGAACAAGCACAGGATTGCTTGTCTGAACAAACCAATGAGCTATAAGGTTTTTCCTGTGTGACAGCCTGGAGAAATACAGGAAATACAGGTTTCAATTCTGGGTCACTAATTCAAATTGAGACATGGGTCCCAAAGCAATTTATATTGTGTTTTTTTTTCTACTAAAATACTTAGAAAGCACTGAACTATAGTAAACTATAATCCTTTTGTATAAACAAGTCTTCTTTTTAAATACTGAACATTATAAAACTATCTAATCTGAGAACTTATTAAAATGTTGCATAAGAATATAAGAATGTATAATATTTTCTTTTTCACCCTATGAGTGGTGTGTGTCTTCTTTCATTTTAATTTCTCTACCAGATGCCTGAAAGTTTGAAGATTCTGCACAGTATTTTAGGTATTCCTAAGAGAAAAAGCTCTGATGTTCCTGGGATACAGGAACCAGTTTAGGAGCCAGAACCCTGAGTGGTCCTACTACACCTGGGACAACTTTGTCCTTTATTTTGCACATTATTTCTAGTTCCTCCTTCAGACCCTGGTGCTTTCCCAGGTTCTCATAGCCTTCTTCCTGATGATACTATTACTTGGCACTACTATATCTGTGAACATTTCTGGTCTACTACCACAATCTCTGTTTGATTGATTAGTAACTAGCTGTCCATCTGGATATGGAAGGATCTTAACCCTTACTATTGTCCATGACCTTCTGTGATATCTCCCAACTGAATTTGGAAGGGTCTAGCCCAACATGCAACTGTTCCTATACACAATGCCAGCTACTTTGTTCTGCCATTCAGTGCATGCTGTCATGCCTGCACCTAACACTCTGCCACTATGTGTTGAAGTATATTCTTACACCCTGTCACTATGTGTGCATCTCAGGTTCTATCTAATGTGAAGACCTCTACTTCCTTGGATCTGGTGTTTAGTGCCTGTCCTTGTGCTGCTATGATCAGTGCCTTAGTGCTGTCTTTTAGTCCAGCCTTTACTTGCCACTGGTATGATTTTCCAATGTCAACCATCTCAGCTATCATATACCAATGATACATTGTCCAGCCATGGTGCTTCCTCTATTTGTTCTTCTTCCCATGTTTGCTGCTGTCTTAGACATTCTCTCAGCAGTTTATCTTCAGCTGCCATCTTACTAATGCACTCCTGATGCTCTGAATTCTTCCAGTGGCTTTGATATTCTCCAGATACCACCTGTCCTTTTCAGCTGGTGCACAGTGTCTGGTTGTTGGATTTGGAGTAGAACCTCCATACATTGTGAGGAACTACCAGGTTTTTACATTGGCAAAATTCATGTCCTCATTTCCCCAGCTCGTTATATTGGCAAGATGTATATGTTGATACATATTACAGACATAATTTTAGCACTTTATCCAGTCTATATCCATGGTGATATAAATTTCAGTAATGAGTGATTGTCATTATGGAACTAGGGACACAGATAATAATCAGAGACATAACTGAGATAGAGCATAACTTTATCCACACCAAAGATACTGAAGGTATTAAAATGTTCTCATAATCCATGTAATCTTAAAATATAATAGTCAAAATATAAAGTAACTTCCAATATTATCCTCTAAATAAACAGGTTTGATGTACACTTGTGAAGACATATAATGTCTACCTGGTGTTTGCAGGGTGACTCACTATTCTCTCAAAATGATTGTGCCTTCACAAACGATATACAGTAAGCATCATAGGAGAATTAGTACTATGATCCTATAACACTTACAGCAGACTATATGGTTTTATTACATAAGTTTTCTCTGCAACATATAAATTCTTCTTTGGTATAAAAGTTGGTTGCCCAAGATAACAAGTGTTTTGCTATAATGAAAAAAAATATTGAAAAGAAATCAGTTATAAATGGATGATATAAATGTATTTTTCCCATTCGTGATAGATGTTTAGAAAATGTTGGTGCATTTGACTATATAATAATTTATTCTGTGTTAATTACTTTACTAGGTTGAGAGAACATTATCATAACCCATAAGCAAGACAGCTGGTGCTGTTATGTAATTTAATATAAATATTTAATAAATTTAACTTGATTATATTCATGCAAATCTTTGTATATATTTTAGTTTGGCATGATTTCTATACATTCATTACTTCTGAAGAGTTCTGCATTTTATAAAAAGGTTATGGAGCTAATGTGCATTCAAGCTTGTAAATACATAACTCTATTTAAGTATTTATGAATGCATAAATATAAGAATCAAAGCCAATGCTGAAATCTGAGATCCCCTTCATACATTGTCTGTACATGTAATGACATTGTATTAATTAATTTATTATATTTGTTTATAGCTGGCCCTTCACAAGATTCTGGGTAATTAACAAACATAAAATTCAATAAAATTCAATGAAACATAGAACAAACTTTAATAACATAAAATATCAAGCAAAAATGGCATCCTGACATCATAATTAAAATTCAAAAGCTCACGGGAACAGGATTGTTTCAATCAACTTAGAGTAAGCATTAACTAAGATATCTGGTGCTCCTTTGGGAATCTGCTTCTGTTATGAGCCTTCCATGTCCCCCGACATTTCCCATTGTGCCTCTCCAATGCCCCCAGAGCCAGGTCTTCCTTGTCTTTGATCCAACATCTGGGGAAGGCACTGCAGACATCTTGGACTGTCTGATTGAGGAAACTTCTCATTAAATCTGATATGGGCACAACACTGGAAAAATAAAAGTCTGCTGATAAAACAAGATGGGCAGACCAAAATTGGTGAATATATGGCACTGACAGAACTCAGTAGATATTATTAAACCAAATTTAAGCAGGAATAGCTTCCCTATAAACAGTATGACACAATACAAAGCAAGACAAATTTTGATCTTTGGAAAAGAGCTACGAAACTTATTAAAAACAACAGATGACATGACCTAAACAGATATAAGGAAACATTAACATTAAAAGCACGGTATAAATATTTAAGTAATGATTATTGGTCATAGAAAAATAATGGAAAGGAAAAAATGTATCATCAATTTTTCCTTCATGATGTTTTTAGTTATCTTTTATTTTTCATGTTGCTGCTTGTATCATTATTTTTACTCTGTTTATACTTAACTTTATACAAATAATAAAATTAATGAGTGAATTAATTAATTAATTACTGAATGAAAAAGACAGAAAAGATATAGCTGGTTATGTACAGGAGGTTATCATACTTTGAAGCTGACCAGTAGGCTAGTTCCATATATAAGTTTAAAATAAACACATTGAAAGCAAAGTGGTTTCAATTAATTTTCATTGGTCTGAAAGGGTTTATCATGCCAACAGTTGAATTTAGCTTATTATATTATTGGATTACACATACTGAATTTAGGGAAGGCCCAGCCTTTTTTCCCCCAGTACACAATATATGTATTGTCATTGCTGCCAGTTACTTTATATGGCTAGAAACTCCTAGCTGTAGGTCAGAAGGGCTTTTTCTCTTGACCAATGTTGAACTTATTTTCTTGTTGGTTTGAAACATTTTGCTGTTCATCCAAGCTGTTTCCTCATTCAGAGCAAGTTAGTTAGGCAGAGAATTGTTGAAATGCTCCTATTCTTCCTACAGCAAACCTCAGAGTGCATGGCAATATATCAGTGAAGAGTCCCATTCATCCAGGCAGAATTGTCTGTAAGTTGAGTCATGGTAACTGGACTTATTTTCTTGTAGTTTTGAAATATATTGTTGCACATCCAATAAGCTTTCTCAGAGCAAATCAGTTAGGCAAAGAGTCACACCAAATCTTAGTTTCTTCCCCAAAGAATTGGATGTACACATTGTAGCACTATATTAATTTATAGCAGCCTTATAGCTTTAGTTCAATTATTCATTCACTATTGCATCTTGCTTTTATCTACCTCTGTCTCAAAACTTGGTGGATTACATGAACTGCCTAGTTATTCAATATATTTAGTTTATACTTATACTTAGCATCCTTTCCTAACCTGCTGCTCTGCTATTTTGTTGGGCTTTTCAGACAGAAATTTCACAGAACCTGTTAATTGGGAACCTAGGCATTTATGTTTCCAATAAATAAATCTAAAGCATATATGATGAAGAATAGTAGTGTAAAGTACCCTTCCTTATTTATCTGCTTTTTGAAAATTGCCATTTGGACATAGCTTTGAAGAAAGCAAAATCCATTTGGGTGGGGGATTAGGCATATTTCAAAATATATGATTGATGGTCATGGCATTATAATCAAATCCCCTTTTGTATGTGTTAACATGTGTACAAAGGGGCTAGGCAAAAACAACTATTTTGCCTTTTCCACAAATGCTTCGGGGACTGTAGAAATTGTTGCTGAACAATTTATACAATGCAAGTAGTAGCTATTATTTAAAAGTAAAACAGCATATGAAGCAAAAATATTTGAGAAATTTAGGCCATTGATTAGACTAGGAAGTAAACAAACAAACAGTATACTAAAAGAAGACGATGGAAGTAGTCACTAGATATCAGCATTGACCTGAGGGCAAGTTTATCTTTTTAAAGCACAGGTGCTATTCCTTGTGCTAAAACCATTGCATAAATGTTCTTATGCACTGAGAAAACATTTCCTATCTTACCTCTCTCATAGTGCCAAATGAATTTTTCTATAGTTTAACTGCATTCAGTTAAACTCCACATTTGACTTGAGACTTAAGTTATGTCTTAGGTAAAAATCTCTTTCTTTGTTGGTAGGTTTGCTCAAATTAACATCTATTCTATTTAGGTTAAAAGTGATATAATACTTCTTCAAAAGCCAATGTTGGTAGAATAGCAATATGATAGGATGACGACCCTTGTCACTGAAGACAAAAGAAGTCAGACCATATAAAGCATACATTGTTTTCTCATATCTACTTATAGTACCTCTTGAGCAGTCTTTGATTTGATATTGCAGAAAATTGTATTTGTAGACAATCTTAATTTAAAAACTTCTCCAATTTAACTCTGGTTTAAATATAATCCTTCAAAAATGCCTAATTGTAACTTTGAATATTAATGACAACAGAGTCCACTCAGGTTGCAGACCGAACAATGCATTCTACCCCATTACAGTGAGATAAATTTTAACTGAGGTGATAGAAATGTATGTTTTCACTTCAAAGGTTATCATATGTAAGCATTTTTTTAAAAAAAAATCCACACTATTTTTACTAAGATTTATGGCAATTTCGCTTTTTATAAATGCTGTCTTGGCTTCCTCGTCTGTTTAATTTTCCTAAGTTTCATATTTAAAACTTGGAGACTTGGCAGGGGTCATTTAAAACTTTAAAAACATTTTGGTTTGGGTGATTTCTTTTCTTTCTTTCTTTTTTTAGGAAAAGAGGGTTATATCCTATCCTTTATTCTTGAAACATAATCAGTTCCATTGAAAATAGATATTTTTCATCTAATCAGGCTATCTTCTTATCGTTGCATGTGATTGAACATACTGTTTTGTGAATTACCACTGCCCAATATTGCAACTTAAAAAAGAATTAAACTAGCTATTGTCAAGAGAGTGGCTTTTACTAATAGAAATAGAGATATATGTAAATGTCACAAGTCTTCGCTAATTGAAAACCAAAGAGCAAAAGCTCTATTTGTCAAAAGATGTAAAATAGCATTACTGCTGATGACATATCTTCCCACAGATTCAGTTATTCTTGGCTCTGCAGATCTTTTTATGTCTTTTTTTGCTGTATATCATTTAAAGGGTGAACATTCTGACTCAACTGATATTAATGGAAACTATCCCATTGGGTAAAGTGCTTCCAACAGGTTGAAGCCATATGCTTTTCAGTCTCTGTGGAACTGTCAAGTTGCAAACAGCTGGTGTTTTATGTATTTGTCTCCTTGTTCCTTGTTATAGGATGGCAGCATCATTTAAAATTTTGATAGAAACAAGATATGCACAAAGTAGCTATATTCTTTAGCATAGACTCCCAGAGCACAAATTTCTCAGCCACAATTTATAACTATGAAAGTTTTAAAAAAGAGAAGAATTATGTTTATTTTCTAATCTCTACAACTTGAACAATTCAGGAATTGTTTCCTATGTCTGCCCCTCCCAATTTATGGAGGGTGACAAAGGGACAGATTTTACAGTTTTTTTCTCAAAATAATGATGTTCAAAGTCATTCTTTCATCTCATCACAAAACATGATATAGGTAGCTTTGACTTGAACAACTCGTTACGTGCTTGAGCTATAACATATTCTCAGTTATTTAAACAAAGAGACAAACATGAGCCCCAGAGAGAGAGAGAGAGGGAGAGGGAGAGAGACAAAATAAAACCACAGTCAGGTACTATGTATTATGATCCAGGTAACATTTCGATACAACATATACATATCTTCTTATTCTTTGCTATGCTTCTTTGAGAAATCCTACAGGAAGGAGTTAAAGGAATGGAATATCAGGGAAAAGTAACCAGGATGGTAGAGTTCTTAATTTTCAAGGAAACTAAAACTAACCAAAAACTAAAAAAAGCAAATTTTATTAAATTCAGAGCAATGATAAGTAGGATCCCATGACAAAAGGAGATAATGAGCAGGAACTCAGATAGACAGATACTAAAGATACTAAAAGCAAAGTTTTAAATCTAACAAGGATGAAGTAGACATTAGAAGAAGTCTATACATCTACACAAAAAGATCAGTAATATTTTAAAACAAAAACAGACTTATACAGGAAATGGAAAGTGGATAGATCACAAAGAAAAAGCAGAGACAAGTTAGCCAGGACAATAACATTAGTCTCAGGAAAACAAATGATCAGAGATTAGAGAACAATGCTAAGAATAACAAAAATGTGTCTTTAGATTCAGTTTTCATTTATTTCTTTAGAAGACCATTGCAATGAGAATTGATTCTGATTCTACAATTTCTCTCTGTCCTACTGTTTTTTTCTTATATGTATCCATTTCATGTATTCATAACTATATTTATACTTATATCTGTTATTTTATAATTGCTTGACAAATAAATAAATAAATAAATAAATAAATAAAGTTGATGAAAGCTTACAAAAGAAAACAATCTCATCATACAACATAATAAAATCATATGTATAAAAGCCAGAAATAAAATACAAGACACAACTAATAACTTCAGTAACCCTTGGTTACTAAGGGTTACTAAGAAAACAAAATCATGCAGATGCTATGGCTAATTTAAACAGCAAGGTCTTAATAGAATTCCTAAATGCTGAAGGAGAAGAGGCCATTCAAATGTCTAAAGAAACAATATTCCACAGGAAGGATGGAACAATGATTGAGCAAGTCACCTTCTACATCCCCAGCAGATGGTATTTAATATGTTTAATATACTGTAAACATAAAATTATATAGCATTTTATATAGAATAATTAGAATAGTAGAATAACAGAAATGGAAGGGACTTTGAAGTTCTTCTAGTTCAATCCCCTGCTCAAGCAGGAGACCCTATACCAATCCAGGCAAATCACTGTTCAATCTCTTCTTAAAAATCGACAGTGATCAAGTACCCACAACTTCTGGAGGTAAGCTACTCCACTGATTAATTGTTCTCACTGACATTTCCCCCCCTAAATTCTACATTGGATTTCTCTTTGATAATCTTCCCTCCATTCAGGTACTTAGGTCAACTTCCTCTACTATGTGACAGCTCCCTCAAATATTGGAAAATTGCTACGATGTCACCCTTGTTAGACTAGACATACCCAATTCCTGCAATTGTTCATTGTATGCTTTAGCATCCAGTTCCCTAATTATTCATTCATTCATTCATTTGTAAAATTTATTAGGTACCTATCTTACCTCAGGATAACTTTGTTGCTCTTTTTTATACTCTTTTTAGAGTTTTAATCTTTTTTTTATTGTGGTGATTAAAACTGGACACAGTATTCCAAATGTGATCTTACCAGTAAGTTATAAAGCTAGTACTAGTAGTTCACATGATCTTTATAATATCCTTCTGTTGATGAAACCTAGGATTGCATTCACTTTTTTTGCAGCTGCAGCACACTGCTATCTTATATTTAAGTGGTTGTCCATTGGGACAGCTAGTTTCTCTCACATTTACTTCTATTGAACCAAATATCACTTATTTTATACCTGTGCATTTGATTTTCCTTGCCTAAGTATAAGACCTTAATTTTCTCACCACTGAAGTCTATTTTGCTGGATAAGGCCCAGTGTTCAAGTCTATAAAGGTCTTTTTGAATGTTGAGCATATCTTCTAAGGTGTTAGCTTCTATTTTACCAAGAAATAGGATGTGGTCTAATTTGTCAAATGCTTTGCTGAAGTCTAAGTAAACTGTGTCCACATCATTTTCATTGATCCACTAATTTAGTTACTTTGTCAAAGAATGCAATAAGGTTTTTCTGGCATGATCTGTTTTTGACAAACCCATTTGGCTTCCAATAATAGCTTTCCTTGTTTCTAGATGTTCACTGATCCATTGCTTGATTATCCAGGATCTTGCCAGGTATTGATATGAGGCTGATTAGTCTGAAATTTATTGAATCTATATTCCCCCCTTTTGAAGTTTGGGACTACATCAGCTCTTTTCCTGTCCTCTGGTAATTCCCTGGTGCTTTGGGATTTTTGAAATATATGTTTCAGTAGTTCTGAGATCACATCTGCCAACTCCTTCAGAATTCTAGGATATAATCCATCTGGTCCTGATGATTTGAACTCATCTAGAAGGTGTTATATTATATATTATAGGTGTTATGTTACCAGTTTATTGACTATTTTGACTTGTATTTCTAATCTGTCTTTTATGGTACTACTTTTGATAGGTTGGACTATTATAACAGATGGAAAGAATGAATTAAGCAATGCTGCTTTCTCCATGCTGCCTTTTACCTCCTTGTCATCTTTTCCCATTAGTGCTAATAGTGCTGATAGTTCCCTTGACTTTTTCTTCTTTTTTACCTGTTGAAAAGAAATTATTATTATTATTATTATTATTATTATTATTATTATTATTATTATTATTATTATTATTATTATTGACACTTGTTGCAGTCTTAGTTTATTCTGAGACTTAGTTTTCCTGACTTCATCTTTGCAGATTCAGGCTATTTGCTGGTATTCTGCTTTAATTAATCTCCTTTTTTCTACTTGTTCTTTTGTCTTTCAATTTATAGAGTTCTTTATGCAACCATGCTGGTTTTCTCTAGGGTGTCTTATTTTCTCTTCTCAGTGGTATTAGGCTACACTGGGCTTTTATAATCTCATTTGTCAATGTTTGCCAAGCTTCTTGAGTTATTTTCTCTTAAGATTTCATGGCCTCCACTCATTCATCTATTGTGCTGGCCTTTGCTTGCTTGCTTGCCAGCTGCTACTTATTCACCCATTGTTTTGCCCTCCACTAGCTCAGCTAATCACTGGCCAGTTATTTTGCATTGTACACTCATAGCAATTGTTCACTGGTTGTCATTACTGTTGTCATTATCTTTCCCCAGTCCTACTCCCTTTTCCTTCTCCTGTCCTCCTCCTCTTGTTCCCTCTTCTTCTCTTTCTCTTTCTATAAATGTTTTACTTCTTTAAACCCCTCTTTAACTTCACATCTTTCTCCCCATGGTGGAGCATTGTGTCTACTATTGCTGCCATCTTGAGATCATTATACTAGCAACTTGATAAAAATGGCAAAATGCTAGCAGGTCACATAACAGAAACTTAACAAGTAACAAAGTTAAGGAAATATTCAACTATTTTGATTCAGCCTTCTCAACACAAAAGTATTTGTGTTGCCAAAGTTATGAAGAGCAGGATGAAGCTAGAATTTAATGAAAATATAATCAAGGAATACCTCTTTACTTTCAATCAGTTTATGTCAATAAAATTTCTTACTTTCATAATAGATTATAGGAATAGTGTAGATATATTTTAACTGCAACATAGCATTTAATAAAGTACACCATGAGATGATGATTAATAAGCTATTTTAAGTAGGTTGGATAATGAGGCACAAGTAATTGCCAAGTTTTTAACTGAAATACATACAACTTCCCAGTAAAGCCCAAATAAATTGATATTTAGTTAAATTTTTATTCTAGTGAAAGAGGGACAATACTGGCAATGCTGTGAAATCATTCTTCAGTGGTATTGAACCAAATAGTGTGTATCACCTAAGCAGTAGAAACAATCAGGGATATCTGACATTATTATTCTGAAGGGTGCTGGCATCCAGGTGATGAGATGAGCTTTTAGTGAATATGCTGAAAACTGGACCTTCTGTTGCACACTTTTTGGTTACTATCACTGAGTGCCAGTCATCCAGTATTAAGGCTCCCATCATCCAGGATTTAATAACAGATAAACAGTTTATCTGGTCTGCTTTATTAAGATTCAGATAGGTATATATTTGGGAGAATTGGAAAGGCCAGAAGAACATCTTTAGACTATTTGAGACATTTGCCAAATAAAGTTACTTAGATCTATTTGACTGAAGTTCATTTGTGCAGAGGTTCAGCTTTGAAATGACTGAGGTATAGTAGAGGAGGAGGAGGAGGAGGAGGAGGAGGAGGAGGAGGAGGAGGAGGAGGAGGAGGAGGAGGAGGAGGAGGAGGATAAGTGATCCAATCCTAGTGACTCTGGACCACTATCCGAGAAGAGTTTAAATCCTTTAATACTAAACAATCCAGCTAAGGGGGATTCAAGACAGATGCCTTTTCTGTAATGGTCTTTCACTGCAGACTAAGAATTTCTGGCTTTTATAAGATACCGAAAACTTATTTTTCATTTTAGGGATTGGGCTAATACATTAGATAATCCTACGTTTAGGTTATAGGACTGATTGAGGCTGGCCTCAGATATATGTATCTTTTCCTATTTTTTAAATTTTGGTTTGATTGTCAATTTTAAGCCAATTGTAGTTCCCTAGTGTCACATTTGTAAATAGGATGATCACATAAAGAACATAAATAAATCTAAAATAATCAGGGGAACTAAAAGTAAGGCTTGTACTATTAGATTTGAAGGAGCTGAGAATGTTTAGTCTTGAAAAGAAAAGACTGAGGAAAACATGGTAGTGCTTTTCAAATATTTTAGATCACTATGGCAGTCAGAAGAGACAAATGAGGTCTTTCTGCATGAGATGATCAGCCTTTCAAAGAGGCAATATAATGTAGTGATAATGAGAAATTTCAATTATCCTGATATCTGCTGGGAATCTAACTCTATTAAAACTCAGAGGTCCAAAAAAGAAAAAAACACCCTGTCCTTTCTCACTCTTCATTTGTCAGAAGATAGAAAGAGGAAAGAAGGTGCCCTGTTATCCTGGACTTAATTCTCACAAAGAGGAACAATTTGTTGAAGAAGTGATAGTAAATGAAATCTTGGGGGGCATGTATATTTATTTATAGTCCATGAATAACACACACACAAATAAAAGAAAGAAATCCTGTAGCATTAATTTTTCACTAAAGGGACCAAACTGTTTCTATAAGCTAATGCCATAAATAAAAAATTCTGTGTTGCTATGGTAACACCTGTTATTAGTCATTTCATAAGAAAATTTCAATCTCCTTATCATGATTGAAGTTTACCAGTTAAAGGTTAGGTGAACTAGCACTCATTGTACAGTGGGCACATTAAAAGAATGTGTGAAGCAGACTCAATCTCTTCATTGAAGTGATATGTATCTGACTATCATATGGAAGTTGCCATATAGATCAGTTGTTACCTTATTTGGGACAGCATCTATATAGGCAAGAGAGAAGAGCTTTCTATGTGGGATATACAGAATCTTATAGATGCAATTGATACTCTTCAGGGGAGAGAGCAATTTGTATATATGGGAAGTGAAAAAAATCGGCTTTGTCCATCTGAATGTCTGAATCCCATATTCTTTGCTTAAATTCTATTAGGGATTTTTAATTATCTTTTCATTCAATATAATTTTCTCAGCAGAGCTTAAATTTAAACATTTTGTTTTCTTAAATGTGAACATCATAAAGGAAAATAATTTGTGGTATAGAAATCATTCTAATGCTATTTATAAATAGCTGTTACAAGAGTCATGGAATAAGGAGCCATTAAAAAAGTGATGAATCAATTGTATTAATGTTCTAATATAAACATATATAAATTATATCATTGACTTTTATAGCTAACATCTCTGATAGTACAGAATCTTCAGCTTAGCAAGAGAAGTCACACATGTCACTGCTATGATTCATGCAATGGTGGCATTCATTTTCAAAAGATTGCACTGTAGACATAACAACTCATCAAATGTAATGCTACAAACCCACTGGCAGGCTTCTTTCTGAGCTCTTGTGTGTATCAAAGAAGGAATTTAAATTTTAAGTGCATCCTCTTTGTAATCCTCATTATCTAGCCTATTATTCTGCAAGTTTCCATTCTTGGATACTAGGGAGACAAAGTTGTATAAGATTTTTGCTTGGGAAATTCAACGAACTCTGTTTGTTCCTATTTTCAAATAGGAAATATATTTTATTTTTATAATATTGAAGACACAGTCTTGATTCTGCTATTTTAATATTGATGTTTCTGACTAAAAAAATCACAGCTATGGTTTAAATTTTGCTGTTATTTGATTTATTTCAAACTGAAATTTCATTTTATTTGTAAGACTGATTTTATGTTTTTACAATACATAACCAACTGAATTCTATCAAACCTTGTTGCTAAAAGATTTGTAAATAGATAAAAATAGTTATATGTGCTAAATTGTAAAAAAATTAAAGCCTCTTATCATCCTCAGATTATAAAAGAGCTGTTAAGATGACCACAAATGGCTCCATTTGCCTGCGGCGACATACACAATCAAATTAAAGCAATATGTAAATTGTTACTACTGATATATCTGTCTGAATGTTATGATTACCCAAGAGCAAATATAATCAAATTACAATAAAGTGAGTTGAAAAAATAAAAATTCTAACTGTTATTATTCTAATATAACCTTTAAATAGCACAATTAATATGATAGAGATCAGTTTGAGAGAAAGGCAAAGGCTGTGACCAAATGTAGATATTTGAATATCTGACTTTCAATTATGCTTAAGCATTCCAAACTCTCTTCTGGATTTTGTCCAAGAAAGAAACTCTTATCAAGAATACAGAGAGGCCTGGATAGAGGAAATGCTAATAAATATTCATATGGCATCTTCCTAGGTTTGGGATTGCTTGTCTCAAATAAGACAGGAGCCCACAGTTTATATCATTCATTAAATCCAAATGATATGGTCTAGTTATCTAGCCAATTAATTGTCAATGACACCTCCAAAAGATTTTTTGTGAATATGATTCTTAATATCTGTGATTATCATACTGACATATATATATATATGTATATTATATATATATAATATATATATATATTAGCAGGTTTTTTTTTCCTGAATATTTGTTAATCAGGTACACATACACACAATAAATCTCTTATTACAAAATGTTTTAGATTGTCAAAACTGTCAAAGGTGCATTAAGGAATAGAGCAAAGACTTAAGTTATCTATGTAAAAAGGAAAAAGAGCCACTGGAAACAATATTCCGGGTATAACATAAACAATTTCCAAGTGAATGGCTTTGGTTAAATTGCCTTTAATCTTTTTATGTGTAGATCAGCAGCAAATGGAAGAGATGGAAAGTAAACTGTCAAGTGATCCCTCCTCTATTCTGTACCATTAAAGGCAAAAATTTGGTGGATACGGATGATGAGATTCCATGTTTGCTGGGTTCATAATAATCATTTATTCTGCAGATTTAGGAAAAGTTTTGTTCTGACTTTCTGATTTTGAAGTTTTGGCTTTGAGGTATTAACATTAATTTTTGAGCAATAAACATATTTTTAAATCAAAATTAAAAAAATAAAGCAAACTTTCTTTTGAAATTGTTTCCCAATCATGAAAATGAATTGGGATAATTGTCTATTTGATTTTAATATAAAACAAAATAGGCAGTTTTCATTATATTTTGTGATGGTGGTTGTGGTATTTTGGATGTTGGAATAACTACCAGCTGTCCTCCCTTCCAGCTGGTAAATGCAACCTGTTTCAGATGGCAGGATATATAACAAAGCCTGGCAAAATTATGTAAATGCTTCTATTTCTTCATCAAAACTCTTCATCACATAGAAAAACAACAAATGCAAGGCTAATTGTAATTTGAATATTTAGTGCTAGTTTCTGTTGCTAGAGTTATAACTATGCAATGTATTATATGAATATTTAAGAAGTTATTCTTCCTTTGATAGGAGGAGGATGAGATACACGAGCTTTTTGCCTGTTAAGGTTCTTAAAAGGTTATGCCTTTTTCAAACATTTCAAAAATTATTTTTTCTTTATAACAAAAGAAACTTATTAAATATGAAATAGGAAGGCACAATTTGACACTGATTTGAGGCAAGTTGCATATGAGTTTTATTTACATGTTGTGTAAATCAGATTTCCATTTTATTGGTCATTGCTACTATGCAGTGGATGGCAGGTTTGATTCTTTCCCATAATTGTGTGCTAACCGTGAAGGGAAGACATGCAATCTTAAGGACATAACCATTTTAAAGAGTTGCAGGTAAGACCCTGCAAGATTGATGCCAGCCTTATGAGTGCAGATAAGAAGTACAACCAGATGGGCTCATCCTATTTTACTATAATGTTATATTAATAGATTCTTGCAAATCTGAAAATACATTTTTCTCATTGCCATTACTGCTCAAGTAACTGGGGAAGTTCCCTTCTGAGATATTTGCCATACTCACATTCCTGCTGAAAATTAAGCTGCCTATTATCAGACTAGTCCCCTGGTTGTGGTTCTTCCCTCTGTTTCCCATGGGCATTTCTGCCTACCATTACCTTTTCCCGTGTACTCCAAAGCACTTTTAAAAACATTATTTCCAAAGGGTTGCATAATCCTACTATTCATGAGTACCTTTTTTCATTTTAAGTAATCAGAAACTAGAATTCCTAATGGATCACAAGATTTTGGTTCCAATCCTGACTCAGCAAGTAAGTAAACAACATATTAAATTTAGGTTGATTTAAAGGTTATTCCCTCTAAGCTAGGTAGATATAAAGGAATATAAAGCTGGATGAGCAGTAGTCACAGTAAGCAACCAGCAGATAAAAGCAAGGAAGAAATATTTAAATAGAAGGCTAGCAGTTTGAAACTTGATTGGTTAGAACAGCTTTTCCCTGTTGATGTATGTCAGACATCCTAAGGTAAAATTAATTATTACTGAATCTTCAGAAAAATAAGTACCCTTTGATATAAATTGAAATAAAGAAATTACAAAAAATCATTCACATGTTAAAGATTAGAATAAAAGATGGCAAACATGATGAAGTAAAGGGTAAACTCTACCGTGCCAAAGGCTTCAAGTGAAGAATGAAGTCTTCACGGTTCTTATAAACAACAGCAGGCTGGGGTTCATCTTGACCTCTGGGACCCAATAACTGACATTGTTTAATCAAAGGAACCGAACTGATTCTAACTTGGTAGAATCAAATAAGCTGGCAGGTGCTAATATATAAATCAATGCAGGTAATGCTTAACTTATGGCCACCACTGAGTCCAAAATTTATGTTGCGAAGTAAGAAATTTGTTGAGTGAGTTTGCCCCATAAATGAATCTGACTTCCCTATTGGCTGATGGTCAGAAGGTTGCAGAAAGTGATCACATGGCCCCAGGACACTGCGACCATCATAAATGTGAGTTAGTTGTCAAGAATCTGAATGTAAATCATGTCATCATAGGGATAGTGCAATGGTTGTAAGTATGAAAAATTGTCATAAGTCACTTTTTTCAGTGCGGTTGTAACTTTGAATATCACTAAATGAACTGTGGAAAGTTGAGGACTATGTGTATAATTACACTTTTGTTTAAAAGAATAATAATTCCAAAAGTTACATGAACCACCAACAATTATTTTTATCAATTACAGATTCCTTCAGAATCCTTCCAGCATTCCTGCCGATATGAAACCAAATTAATAAAAAGCAGGAAAGGGAATCTGAACCCCAAATAATGGATGTTTTTGCACAACATATTAAGCTAACCTTTAATATTTCTAAAGGATTTTTGACAATGAAGGGCCGTGTGGAATATTGTATACCTGATGATATGCTGAAAATAGAATGATTTTTTTTACTTCTTTTAAAAATTAAAAATGGGATGAACAATAAACTTTCCCCCCTTATTTTAACAGAAAAACAAGACCTACACTGAATTTATGTGCTATGATTCAGGGATATTCTTGGGGTGGTGAAATAGATGCCTAGGGTTCTGTTTGGCTCTTGGAGAACCACTGCTACACTAAGCAGTAATTTGATTAACCATAATATATTACACTAAAATGGATCTAATTCATACAACATGCTGGGACACAAGCAAGAAAATGATATTAAGGCTTAAAATGTTATTTAAACCCAGCTCTTCATAATACTCCCCTGCATTTGGAAGGTCAATCTGTCAATTACTCAGTTTCTTTTCTTCTCCAGTTTCCTCTTCCTCGATAGGTCTTCATTCAAGGATATCAGTCTTGCAACACTTGCTAGATTCCTCTTGTATTAGACTGTACTACATTATATTATACCGTTAGACATCATGTTGTGTAATCAGATAAAACAGTTGGAAAAAAGAAAGTTTTGGCTTAATGCCAGCTATTTAAGGATAAATCTATCCTTAAGCAACAACTTACTTATTTAATAAAAACTACATTTTAGTTAAGTCATTCATTCAGCATGCTTTCATCCTATTCATTAAATGACAATGATATATATTTCCAGATGTGTAACCTGAGGTCATCTATCTTACAATGGTAAGGACCTTATCCAGGTCCTTACTAAATACTACTGGTATTTCTAAACACCACTGATCACACTTGTGGATGATCTGTGGTGAGAATGGGATGGGAGTAATTCAACCACCCTTACTCTCCTTGAACTTTCAGCAGTCTTCAATACTATCAACCCTGGTATCTTTTTGCCTGGCTATGGTGTCTGAGACTGGGTGACACTGTCTTGCTCTGTTTTGGCATCTGTTATGGCTCCCTTGAACACTGGCTCAGACAAGGAAGAGGAGCCAACTTAAAAACCATTGGAGGAGGAGCAATGTGGAAGAATTGGAGCCTAAGGACTACTGAAGTCAATTTCAGAGGAGCCAAGGCCAGGAATGGCAGAAAATGAGCAAGCAAGGTGAAGTTGTGGGGACAACCCAGTTAGAATAATCAGGCAAATAGCAGGCCGTGCAGACTGACAAGGACACACAGCTACAACTGGTCAGTGTTGACAAAAGGAGTTGCCACCCAAGCTCAATCCAAGGACACACATGGCTGAGTGTAGAGGGAAGGAGGGAGAGAAGGAGGGAGAGGGAGAGAAAGAATTTTATTTTAATGTTGTAAGTTGTCCAAAGTTGCCTTGCAGTGAGATTGGTGACAAACAAATTTAATAATAAAATAAATAAAAATAAAGTCTTCTTTCACTGAACAGGTATGTCATATATCTGTGCCTGTACCATAGTCTCTGTGATAGCTTTGGACATTATTTTATATGTCGAACAATATACTTTTTGAGTATTTAAAACCTTTAGTTTTATTTATTGCATACTGTATACAAACATTCTTCTTAAAGAGAGTTGCGGTGGGTTTTTGTTTTGTTTTGTTTTGGTAGAAACATTTTTTCAGTGTTTAGATCATGTTCCTCTATCATTTCCTTCAACTCCTGTACAACAGAAAAAATATTCCTGTGTCAGTTTTATCAGCTCCTTTTAGAACACCCTTTTTACTTACAGTATTGATTTCAAACTGTACAATATAGCTTGCAATTTCCTAATCATGTTCCGGATCAGCAATCTAAGGAAGAGATGTATTATAAAGCAATAAGTTCCACATTATCCTAAAAATAAGGTCATCTTAGCTCATGATAATTCCAAAATTGACAGGAATCACAAGGAGTAATGGACAAGCCAAAGTGTTCATAGATTAAAAATAAAATAACACTTTGAAATATCATTTGAATTCCTTTGATACAGAAGTTTTAGTCTAAGACAATCCTTCCTTCCTTCCTTCCTCCTTACTTTCCTTTTTCTTTTCTTTTATACATGCATAATTTAACAATAATGAATAGTGCTATTGTGAATAAAATAGCATCTGCCTGCCTTCCTGCCTTTTTTGCATCCTCTTTCTTTCTAAAACCCTTTCTGTCTATGGAGATTCTCAATGATGCAGGTCATGGTTGTCTCAAAGGTGATTTTTCCAAAAGGCAACTGGACTATGTTTTTTTTTTCCTGATGAAGCTTCTTGGATGAGAAGTGAAATGTCTTCTTCTTCTTCTTCCTCAAAGGATAAAAATGTAGTCCAGTTGCCATTTGGAAAAAGCATCTTTCAGAAAAACACTTTCTGCTTCCACATTGTCTCAACAGATTTATATTTACATTTGCATCAATGACCTATGTGACAACATTAAAAGCAGCTCCGTCCTCTTCATTGATGATGTAAAATCATTTAACACCACTGACAATGCTGCTGCCCTACAAAGCGACCTTGACTATGTATCAGAATTGTCGCGCAATTGGCAACTCCAAATTTCAACTAAGGAATGCTTTCTCCTACACATTGACAAAAAAAAATCAGAACAACAAATACAAGTTGGGCGGAAATGATCTTGTAGACAACCCTCACTCTGTCAAGGACCTAGGAGTACTTATCTCAAATGATCTAAGCCCCAAAGCTCACTGTAACAGCATTGCCAAAAAGGCTTTAAGAATTGTTAACCTTATTTTATTTATTTTTTTTTATTTATTTATTTATTTATTTATTTATTTATTTATTTATTTATTTATTTATTTTTGTCAATTGCTTACAAGGTAATAGGTATAAGTAAAAACATAGTTATGAATACTTGGATACATATAATAAAAATAAAAAAAATATGAAAGAAACAATAGGACAGGGACGGTAGGCATGTTGGTGCGCTTATGCACGCCCCCTACAGACCTCTTAGGAAAGGGGTGAGGTCAATAGTAGACAGTCTAAGGTTAAAGTTTTTGGGGTTTGGGGAAAAAAACCACAGAGTCAGGTAGAGTATTCCAGACATTGACCACTCTGTTGCTGAAGTCGTATTTCTGCAATCAAGTTTGGTGCAATTAACTTTGAGTTTGTATCTATTGTTTGCTCTTGTGATGTTATGGTTGAAGCTGAAATATTGACAGTTAGGACATTGCAATGTATAATTTTATATACTATACTTAGATCAGACCGAAGGCGACGTAATTCTAGGTTTTCTAGGTCTAGAATTTCGAGTCTGGTGGCATAAGGTATTCTGCAATGAGTAGAGGAGTGGAGAACTCTTCTTGTGAAATATTTCTGGACTTTCTCAACTGTGTTAACATCAGATATGTAATGTGGTTTCTAGACTGATGAGCTGTATTCGAGTATTGGTCTAGCAAATGGTTTGTATGCTCTAGTTATTATTGTAATATTACCAGAGAAAAAGCTACGTAAGATTAGGTTAACAACTCTTAACACCTTTTTGGCTATGTAGTTATAGGGGGCTCTAGCACTTAGGTCATTTCAGATGAGTAGTCCAAGGTCCTTTACAGAGTTTGGATCGTCAACAAGGTCTTGACTATTCAGTCTGTATTTTATTTTCTGATTTTTTTGCCAATATGTAGGACAGAGCATTTATTTGTTGAGATTTGAAGTTGCCATTTGTTTGACCATTCTGATACATAGCCAAGGTCTTTTTGAAGGGTAGCAGTATTGTCTGTGGTGTTGAATAGCTTTACATCATCAGCAAAGAGAACGCAGTTGCTCTTGATATGATCACAGAGGTCATTTATGTAGAGTATGAAAAGAGTTGGTCCTAGAACACTGCCTTGGGGGACACCACTGTTGACAAGTACAGAATTTGATAAGACGCTCCCAATTGTGACCATTTGTTGTCTGTTTGACAGGAATGCTGCTATCCAGTTATGCAGTTGTCCAGAGATACCATAAGATTTTAGTTTTAGGAGTAGTTTGTCGTGTACCACTGAATCAAAAGCTTTACAGAAGTCTATGTAGGTTGCGTCTATTGCTTTGCCCTGATCGAGTTGTGTAGTCCATATGTTTTTGCTGTGTAAGAGTTGCAGATTACAGGATAGTTTTTTCCTAAAACCAAATTGTTTATTAGAGAGTAGGTTGTTTGTTTCTAAATAGAGGATGATGGATTGGTTAATAATTGATTCCATGACTTTACAGGTGATGCAGCATAGAGATTGGTCTGTAATTTTCAACTAGGCTGGGGTCTCCCTTTTTGAAGATGGGGATGACCATGGCTTGTGACCATAGTTTTGGCAAGGAGTTGGTCCTGAAAGATTTTTCAAAGATTATGCTTAGAGGTTCGGCTATGGCAGTGGATAGCTTTTTTAAGAAGTAGGCAAATATTCCATCTGGTCCAATAGATAGAGATGGTTTTAGATTGCGCAGTGCTTTTTCAACAATGTCTTCTGTAAAATCGATATGTATTAGATCATTGTAGTTGTCTGTGGTTCGACTAGGAAATACTGGGCATGATCCATTGCTGTTTACAAATCCTGAGCCAAATAATGTGTTAAAGAGGTTTGCTTTGATGGTGTCATTGTTGCAGTCTTTGCCATTAGGTCCTTTCAGGGGTGGGATGGACCTTGAATCTTTTAGTTTGTTGTTTACAAAATTGTAGAATGCACGGGTGGAATTTGTGCATAGAAGGTTTTCTTCTTGTTTAATGTTATAATTAGTGCATTCAGTTTTTATCTGGTGGCATAGATTTTTGCATTGGCTTTTGAAGTTGGCAACGTGAACAGATTTGTTTTTTTGCCAAAGTGATCTCTTTTTGGATTGAAGCTTCCTTATTGTTATGGGTAATCTGTTTTTCCTGGTTTTGGGAGTTGTTATTGGTACATACAGTTTGATGGCTTTTTTGATTTCTAGTAATAATATGTTGTAATGGTCTTCAACAGTATTGCATCCAGAAAATAGAAATTGCCAATCAGGGGAAGAGAGATCATTGATTATAAGATCATAGTTGCCTTTTTTGAAGTTATAATTGGGGATTTTGTCATTGTGATGATTTTTGTGTGGCCGTATGTTGAGACAAAAGTCAATCATATTGTGGTCACTGTTGGAAAAGGGTTCTTTAATTTGTATTCCATAAATTGTATTCAAACTATTGCAGAAGATAAGATTGAGGCAGTTGTTAAGCCTAGTATTGTTGGTTACTAGTTGTTCCAGTCCCAGATTTGTTACAGCAATGTAGAAGGTTGCATGTATGGGTTCAGTTGTAGATTCGTTTAGGGTCCAGTTAATATGAGGTAGATTGAAGTCACCAAGAAAGATAAAAGCGTGTGGTCAGGATGCTGCCCGTGTTAGTAGTGTATTTAGCTTGTTTACATGTTCGATGTCATAATCAGGGGCTCTGTAACATAGTAAGAACTGAAATGTGATATTTAAGGTCAGTTCACAAATAATGGTCTCAGGAATAGCAAGCTCCTGGGTAACTTGGGATGTTTTTTAGATGTAGGGACTTTTTATAGATGATAGCAACTCCACCTCCTCTATGGATTTCACGATCTGATCGGTAAACATGATAGTCTCTTACTGTGGTAATGGAGTCAGCAAGAGATGCGTTGAGCCATGTTTCACAGACAAATATAATGTCAAATTTAGCCATATTTAGTAAGAAGATAAATTCAGGTATTTTATTCACAAGGCTTCTTGCATTGAGTAGCTTCCATTTAAGGCCAGTTGGGGTTGGAATAGAGGTAGTTAGGGGCATGCGTGCCTAGTCTTGGGTGATGGTGGATTTGTTGAAGTAGGGTTGTGGTTGAATATTAAAGCTGAGTTGTGGGTTGTGTGACTTACTTTTGATACAGTCAGCACGGTAGTCAATGTACAGGTCCTTCTCTCCATTGTCTAGATGTTTTTTGAGTTCTGTGCAGAGTACACGGGAGTGAGCACATTGCTGTATGGTTAGGTCAGGGTGAGAACGGAGGTTCTTATGGTTGTTGTTGCTTTTGGCAAGTGAATTTATAGTATAAATGAATTTATGTTTGCTTGATTCATTTTTGCAAATGATCCTGCAGAAGCGTGGGGCCAAAGAGCCGTTTTTGAGCTCTCGGCCAATGCAGGAAATGTCAAGTATTTCATCAGAGGCGATGGTTGATGCTTGATAATCACTGATGATGTTTCGGACAGTTGTGATGTCATCATTGTCACTGATGTCCTCTAGACCAAATAACATGGCGTTTGGACGTTTCTGTTCACGCTTAACAGCTTCTCTCATGAAGATTGGGGTATCATTATTTGTCTGATTTATGTTTTTTTGTGGATTGGGTTGTGGATTGGGTTGTGGTTGTTGGGTAGAGATGTGGTTTGTAGCTATTGGATGTTCAGGTTTTTATGTTATGTCTTTCTTTCCAAGTTTGGATAGTCTTTCTTTTAAAGCATCCAGGGATGCTACTATGGTGTCAAGGGATGTTAATCATGTTTCTATGGTATCAACTTTTTCCAACAGATCTAGTTTGGGTCTGCATGATTTGTAGAGATATGGAAACTCATTGGATAATTCTAGGTATTGAATCATTTGCTTGGGTAATCCCAAGCAGTCATGATGAGCGTATTTGTTGCATAGAGAACATTTGATGGAGTTTTCATTATCCTTTACAGTTTTGTAGCATTTAAGGCATGTGCAGGAGTCTTGTGGTTCATTGGTGGGGAGTACTTTCTCTTTAGGTTGTGATTTGGCATTGGATTTTTTTCTTGGCATGGTAGGTTTGTTAAGATGGTACGTTGATTAAATTACTTAATGAAACAATTTTGGGTAATCAATATAGCCAATATCACACCAATCAATCAATTGCAATAATCTCTCTAGTCAAATAATTTTGCTAAGCAACAATCAGCCTAATCAATTAATTACACTAACTGCTAATCAATTAATTACACTAATCATTAATCACACTGTTCTATTAAATTCACTAAATCACTAACTTTACTAATCAATTAAATTACATGAATCTTGATCTTTTAAACTAATCAGAAATCACACCATGTGCACTAAACACTCTAATCATACTAATCAATTAAAACAAAAAATCAATTAAACCATTAACAAAATTATTTTATAGAAATTGATTATCTAATCATTGATATAGGTAATGAGGTAGAAAAGTTGTAAGTATTGAGGTAATGCATTAATCAGTGTTTGATTAAAGTAATGAGGTAGTATTGAGAGTCTGCAAGGAATCAAAACCTGAGTGAAGTGCAGGTGCCACTTAAGTTTTTTTTTAAAACAAGTTTTATTCAATTTTTCACATAAAAACAAAAGACTCTTTTTAGTGGACAACATATTTCCGGATCATCACTTTTACATACAAATATGACAATAATTATACATTCATATATGCATACTTAATTCTATTATTACCTTTTTCATTCCAAATTTTCAGAAAAGAGAAAAACAAGCCTATTAATCCTAATCTCTTACCTTAATCTCAATCCAAACATCCTTTCATTTCATTTCAATTATTTCAAATATAATCCTTTAATATTTATTTTAAGAATAAAAATAACAATATATGTTTGCCTAATAAAAAAAAGGTTACCAATGCTCTCCTTCCTTTTAATAGTCTGTATTAGCTTATTAATTTAAATAGTTCTTTAATCTGTCATATTTTCTTTTCATCGCACATTCTTTCTATAAATTCTAGATTAATACAAGTTTTAACACAAGAGAAAAAGAAACAAACTTAGGTTTCCCCCCTTTTACTGCTTTGAGTGTGACACCTCAATGGTTAAAATATACCTTTATTCCCTCATCTTAATTCCCAATAAACCATTATTTCTAAGTAATTACAATAATAATAATTACATCTTTTCATTTGGATTCCACAATATATTCCCCCCCTTGATTTTAATTCTAATTTCAAAAAGGTAATAGGGAAAAATTAATTATTTAATTCCTGGTTACTGATATTGACCTCATTTTTAAACTTCTTCACATTCATTTCAATTATTACAATTCCTTCAATAAACCTTAACTTTTCTTTTAAAGATAAAAATAAAAATGTATATTCATCTAATAAGAGTTATCAGTATCTATCCCTCCTTTAATAATCTATATTACCCTATTTTCTAAGTATTTTTTAATTGCAAATATATTTTTGTTGCCCCTTGTCACCCTGCAGAATCCCCTTTTTAATTCATCAACCATTATCTGTAAAAAAACAGTTTATTTTCATCATCTTACCATTTCCGTGTTTCTTTATTTCCTGCACCTGTTTCTTACTGCCTTTCCTCCCCCTCTTTTTCCCATATCTTTTCTCATTCCAGTTTATATCCCTCTCTTTCTTGATATCTTCCTTTCCCCTTTTCTGCTGCACCTTTCTACCTCTCCTGATTTCACAGGTATTCCCCTTTTTGATTACCTTTTTAAATCTCAACTTTTTAGCCTTCCTTCTTTCTCCTTGTCTTTGTAGTGTTCTTTGTGTTAATTGTCTATTTAAGATGGCTTCTCCTTGAGCCGACTCCTCCTCCTCTGAAGTTCTTTTTTTTTGTTCTTCAATCACCATTTCCATTTCTTCTAACACAGAACAAAGTGATTCGCCTCTTTCCTGTAGTATTTCTCTCATATTTTTAAGTTCCATTTTTAATTCCTGAAGAGATATCATTACACACTCTTATATTTTATAATTGTTAAAATCCACAAAAAACACTTTTACTTTCCTTCTTTCTTCTTCAAGTTTTCTAAAGTTCTGAATTGTTCCAACCCAGGGTCTATACCAAAAACATCAATCAATCCTGCAGTCAGTCTTTCTTTGCTTCTTTCTTTGTTCTGGTTCAGCTTTCACTTTCTAAGATTCTTACTTTGTTTCAATATTTCTTTAACATTATATTGACACAAGTTCATACAGAAACATAATGATTTCCCTTTTGTTTGAATTTAAGTTTTTATCCAGAAGATGACACTCTCCGTTATACAAAGTCTTCACCTTTCCCCCCTATTTTATTATTTAGGGTTTTTCTAACGTCAATATTCCAGAGCAATCCAGTCTCCAATTTGTAAATTTTATTATTATTATTTTTTGACAATCTTAAATCCAGCTTTATTTTATGCCTATTTATTGCCAAAATATTTTAATCCAATTTAATTAAGTCTTTAATTCCGGCTTCTTCCTTTCCTGGTTCGAAGCCCCACTTAGCTGTCAAAATTATTTTCTTATTTTTTTCCTGTCCCTTTGTATTTTCGCCATTCACTTTTCTTTTCTTAAAAGTTCAATGTTACCTTAATCCCGGGGCACTTTTTGTTTGGTTGTTTCACCCAATTGTCCTGACTCAGATATTATCCACCTTTTTCTTCACTCCTGCACAAATCTTAGTCCAGCTGAGTCCTCCTCTTTGGGGTGGCCATTTTGGACCACCGCTTCAGTCATTTTCGGGGGGAAAAGACCAAGCCCAGAAGGGGAGATGCAGCTCCCCTCAACCTGTCTGGTGGCTTCCCCTTACTCCACCGCCCCTCCAAGGCAGCTTCATCCCCTAATCACAATGGTTGGGGCTCTCCAACAAAAGAGCACGGACCATAGCCGTGTACAGTCATGATCTATGGTCCGTCAGCGAGGAGGGCTCAACCTGGTGCTGCTTAACTTTTGACCACAATGGACATGGACTTATAGTTGTAAGTAGTTGTGGTTGTAAATTGAGGCACCATGTGGTTGAATATTTTTTTAGCATTTTTATGATGAACAAAAAATGAGTTACTGTGGTCATTAAGAGAATCATGTGATGGTTAAGAAAACATCATAGTTGTTAAGTGAATCCAGAAAATTCTAATGATGCTTTTTGTCATTTATTGCTTGAAAACAGCAAAACAATGTTGCAAATCACTGTCACTTGATTATGGAAGGCTGAAACTAGTTGCAAATCCAAGTCAATTGCCAAGATATGTAACTGACATTGTAACTTTGAGGCTAGGTGGATAAGTAACTTTTTTAAAAAATCCATCATAAATTTGAACAATCATGAAAAAAAAAATTATTTTAACTCACGGACTATCTGTACCTCACTGACTATTTATTGAACCCTATTCTTCATTACAGAGCCAGTCTGGTGGAATGATTAAGGTACCAGGCTAGAAACTGGAAAACAATTATTCTAGTCCCACCTAAGGCACAAAACTACCATGGGCCAGTCACTCAACCTTAGGAAGAATGTAATGGCAAACCACCTCTGAAATCTCACCCAGAAAGCTGAAGAGACTTGTCAAGGCATTCAGCAGGAGTCAACACTGAATCAAAGACAAATTTAAAAAAAGAAAGGAAAAAAAAAAGAAACAAGTCTTTATTTCAATAGCAAAGCCTCATGACTGTACCTCAGCAATTGAAGTTTTCTAAGTGCATTTGATATAATCAAAACCACCTGAGTAAGGTTATGAAAATAAATTGAAATTTTATATACTATGTGTGTGTCATATAATATTCAGATTATTCTAACTCTAATTAGCTATATTTAATTAATACCAGCCTTAATAAAAATGAATTGATTAGATTTGTGATATGTTTTACTTATTTCTTATAAAACATACAAAGTGGTGCATTCAAATAGATTCTATTCTTGTAAGATAGTCCAGACAGAAAACATGACCAGATGTGCTAATTTTACTTTATTGTAGGGCTATATTAACAGCATCTTGCAAGTCTGAAAATATATTTCTCTCTCATCACCCTAAGAAACTATGAAGGGTCCCTTTTATGATATTTGCCACATCCATATTCCTTTTGTGGATTAAGTTGTCTCTTATCAACTGTTCACTTAGGTGTGGTTCTGTCTCTTGTCTCCCAAGGTCACTCCCACGTACTGTTACATCAAAAGTCTTCTGAATGTAAATTAGATGGCTGTTATTAGAATAAGGCTTATTTTATTTTCTTAGATTTGCGAAAATAATGTCTACAACATTGCCTCCTTTGTTTCAGTAGAGTGTATGTATCACAATGGTTAAAATAGTAATCTGTACTTTATTGGATGAAACTAAATAGTCATTTAAATAGGCATGATAATATTACTGTGATAGAGGCATCCTTCAATTGATTTGTCTCAGCATTTAATCTTCAGAGGAATTCTATGATTGACTAAAGGAGGTCCTTGTTGCTATTGTAACTATGACTCATGAATAAATCTCTCTTCCACAAATCTGATTAATAAGAGAGCAACTTCACAAATTAAAGTAGCCATGCAATAGCTATATTTTATTGTGATCTTAAATTGGATTGTAATTGGTTATTGTATTACTTTCTTGATGTCACATGCAAAAAAATCAAACTGACAAAAAGTGAAAGATAATGTGATTCCAGTGTGGTTTTAGAATATATTTTCCTGTTGATGAGATTGAGATTATTAAATTAACTAATCATCTGAATATTGTGCATTTTACCTTCAGAAAGAATTAGTCATCATCGCTGCATGAACATTTTAGTGAGGCTACAAAACATACTCATTTCTCTCCCCTTGTAATAAACAAAATCACTCTAAACTAATGCCCATTCTCTTAATCTATATCAGGGGTCGCCAACCTTTTGGACCTCAGAGAACACCAACTCATAATTTTAGATCCCATGGACCACTAACCGGTTCTGTGGGTGTGGCCTAATTTGTGGGTGTGGCTTGGTGATCATGTGACTGGCTGGGCATGGCTTGTATGTAAATATTATAAATATTTATATAAATATTGATTTTTTTTATAAAAAAGAGCAACTCTTAGCCAAAATCAGGCAAAGCAGGCAGGCAGATTGAGTTGCTCACAGAAGCATTCAGAAATTTATCTATCTGCCATTCACTAGCTCAGTCTGTCACATAAAATTTGCTTGCAAGCAAACTCATAAAATGTGCTAGCAAGCAAACTCACTAAATTAACTCACAACACACCATGCATGTAAATATTGATTTTTTTTATTTAAAAAAGAGCAACTTTTACCCAAAATCAGGCAAAGCAGGCAGGCAGATTGAGTTGCCCACAGAATCACAGATTCATTCAGAGATCTATCTATCTGCCATCGGCTAGCTCAGTCTCTCAAATTTGCTTGCCATGAGTCTGCACTGAATTTGCTTGCAAACAAACCTTCAATCCTAAGGGATGTTCAGCTGTGCTTAAAAGCAGAGCCAAAGATCTAAAGACTAGGTAGAAAGCAAGAAATCCAACCATTTTCTGCTTCCTAGCTAATCTAAATTTCCCGGCACAGCAGAACAGATGATTGTCGGAAAAAGGAAAAATAGAAATTTAGCAGGCAAGTTTACCAGATAAGGAGTGAGTGGGCAGGGAGGGTTCCTGTGGGCTATGTGGGCGGTGCAGCCTTGTGTTTCTGTGCAGCCTGCATTAATTGCTTTGGAGGAGTGCTCTGGGGGTGAGATTTCTCTGCAGCCCACCAAAATTTTGTCACGGCCCACCAGTGGGCCACGGGCCACCAGTTGGCGACTGCTGATCTTTATCATTCATGACAATATAGGGATATTGCAGTAATGGATTTCCTGCATCAGTAAGCACGTGGACTTTTAACTTCCAGTTCAGTGATTTAGAATCCTACCTCTCAAGTTTCTTTTCAACTTAGATTGCCAATCATATGGCTGAAGTCAAAATAGAAACAGTTTTTAAAATATATTTACTATTTCTGCTTACTCCAAATCATTGCATTGGAAAAATGCAATGATTATAGTACTCAGCTCCCTGTTTCATATGAAATCCCCTGAAGCTATTTAGATCTTTATGGAGACCTTCCCAGTGGATATATGGTAATCTTTGTTCTTTATCATTCTTATTGGTTTTAATGGCACAATGCTTACAAGGTTTAAGGGGGCACAATGGCTCAGTAGTTAAAGAAGCTGAGCTTTTGACAGCCCAGGTTCAAGACTCAAGAGCCGCGTATGAGCTCCCAATTCTGCCCCAGCTCCTGCTCATTTAGCAGTCTGAAAGCATGCAAAATGTGAGTAGATTAATAGATACCACTTTTGTGAAAAGATAATAGTGTTTTGTGTGCCTTTGGTATATAGCCATGCTGACTATGTGAATGGAAAATGTCTTTGGACAACACTGGCTCCGTCAGGAAAGAAACAAAGATGAGCAACATGCCTTAGAGTCAGACACAATTGGACAGGGAAACCTTTAACATTACTGTTACACGATTGACCTCTATTTTTTTCACAACAGTTCTCAGATAAATTTCTTTTTTTTCTGGACTTAGTTTTCCTGTTGTTTTATATTTAAAGTGGTTTTCCAAGAACAGATTTTAAACGTGGAACTTTCCCACAAAAATGTTGCAATGTGTTTATCTCAGAATCTATGTTGAAGCATTTCCAAAAGCTAATAAAAAAGATCTTTTGAAAAGAAGCTTGCACGCTCAGACTTATTAAAGCAAGATGTTTTTCAGAATCTTATATGCCCCTAAAACTGTTGAATTCACAACTGGTTTAGGAGAAAACTAAGATTAAACGGTGGAATGGAGAAGAACAACTCAGTGAAAGGGCATAGAAATAATCCATTGGTCCTCATGTCATTTCTTCATCTGTAGACCTTATACAAACTTTATCCTAACTCATAGAATTATACTATTTTTGTGGATACTAAAACTGGAAAAAAAACATGTTCTATAGACATCAATGCTTATTTCCATAATTTGTGGTAGTACCTGGCAACTAAACTTGAAAGCTAAATAATATTAAGCCTTTAAATGTTAATGAAAAACAGGAAATTGGTGAAAATGTATCCCAACATGAATCCACCATGTTGGAAATGTAGAAAGAAAGACGGTACCTTTGATTACATGTGGTGGTCCTATTCAGAAGCTCAGAAATATTGGCTTAAAATTAAACAATGGCTGCAAGAAATTCTTAAGGAACGAGTATAATTGGAACCAGAACTATTTCTGTTTGGGATATTCAAAAAGAAATGTGGAAAAAATATAAAATATATTGTACTACACAACTTAATGGCTGCTAGAATAGCTTATGCTCAATGCTGAAAGCATAACTGTATACCATCGGATGAACTGATTATTCAAAAAATAATGGCATGTGCTGAAATGGACAAATTGACCTTAATGATACAAGAGAAAGAGTTGTCTGAATACTATAGAATTTGGAAAAATTGCAAAATTGGATCAAATTAAGACAGATAGAAAATGAAGGAATTAAAGATAAGCAATTTATAGATTAAATATATATATTTGCACAAAATTGTATATATTTGTAGATATGCACAAAAGATAGAAATGTATGCGATGGATGTCACAAAACTATTAATGTCATGATCTTTTTTTTGTTTTACTTTTAAAATATACAAAAGGCCAATAATGTTTATTTAAAAAGAAAAAGAAAAACAGGAAATACAAGGACTATAGACTAGATTAGGAAGTTGGGGAAAAAAGTCTTTGAAGCTAGTGACATATTTTCAGATTGTTATCTAGAAAACTAAATGAAAAAAAGGTTAAACAAAACTAAATTTAAAAAAAATCTGCAAAGAAGCCTGGAGTTTTCTTCATTTCCTACTTTTCTTAGTATATGGACCAAAATCCATAACCATTAAAATTGGAGAGAACGGAATTCTTCTAAATATTTCACAAGCATTTAATGTAAGCTATGGTTCAAACACAGTCATATGCAGTCTGATCCTGAAAATGGTGGTTGTTTCTGCCTGCTGCATAACTTTCTTTATGTCAAAAATGAATAAAACCTCTTTCAATTTACAAAAGAAAGCACATGAAGCATCTTAGGCATTGACAAATTTCTTTTTCTCCATCAAGTATTGGGGTGACTCCAATTCTTGATAGGAAAACGAAGTCTTACTGGGCAAAAATCTGCTACGACAAGACAAAAATACAATAAAAAAAGAAAAGCAAAATGAAAGAGCAGGAAATGTTAAATATGCTAAGGTCTCCATAAATTATTCTTCACATAATCTTATAATCTTTCAAGAAGAAGACTGGCACTTTTCCAGGTGAATTAATGGTAAAATGATGTTGGGAGTAAAAAAATCAGGGAAAATCTTGACTGTCCTAGTCATATTAGCATATTTTCAGTTAAAGTTATTTTAAATGTTGCATCTTGTTTGGGCACATATAAATGGATACAATGGACAAAAAAAATTCTCTCATGATGAGATGATTTTGGATAGGATTGTTTTTATACATAAAGTATTTGAATTCACAATAAAGAAAAATAGTACAAAAGCTAAACATTCTTTCAATTTAATATTGCTGTAACACTGAAACAATAAATATAACTGTAATGATTCTCTCATTTGGCTCACAAGAATTTTCCTCCAGAGCAGCATTTCTATTTTACATAGGGAATAGGAAGACAATGTTACTCTATTTTTATTTATATATTGTAATGACTCCAACTGAACCTATTATCCCAAGGCTCATCTAATGTAATGTATGTAAGCACATAAAACAAAACTCTTAAATAAGCAGTGGTTTTGAATGCTGAATAATTTGGATCATTCTATCACAAGGTATGAAGTTTTAGTTAGGTATCAAATAATAAAGACAAAATATTTTACAGCTAAACAGTGCAAAGTGTCGTGCCTGAAAGAGGAGACCTCTTCATTTAAAAAATAATCATGAAAATTACATTAGTCTTTTCCAAAAGCTCAGCCTTGCACATCTATAAAATATCTCAGCCATGAGCTTTAATTTCCTTCACAAACACTTGGTATCATATTACTGATGATTACATTCTAATTCTCAAGGGAGGAAAATGTGTTAAAAATGATTTTGTGCTACAGACTAGAAAGGAACTATGTAACAGTGCAGCTATATAAACTGTGACTTTTTAGCTATAGTTGACATTTAATTTCCATGTATGCTGATGGGTAGTCTATACTCATCCGTCACGCACATCATAGATGTCAAGGATAATATATAAAAATGTATATTGGTATATTTTTTGACAAGACAGTAAAAGTACAATAGAGTTGAAAGAGACCTTGGACACCAGGTCACATGATCAAAATCTTCATTAATGACTTCATTAACGACCCTGTCCAATTGTTTCTTTTCTTTTCTTTTTTATTTTTCTTATATATATACATGTATTCATAACTATGTTTTTACTTATACCTATTATCTTATAAGCAATTGACAAACCAAATAAATAAATAAATAATCAGATGCTTGGCAACTGACTCATATTTATAACTGTTGCAGTATCCCAGGGTCATGTGATCTGCTTTTGCAACCTCCTGTCAAGCAAAGTCAATGTGGAAGACAGATTCACTTAACAACCATCTTATTAACTTAACAACTGTAGTGATTCATTTAGCAACTGTGGCAAGAAAGGTCATAAAAGGGAGCACTTAACAAATGTCTCACTTAGCAACAGACATTTTGGGTTTAATTGTGGTCATAAGTCAAGAACTACCTGTATTTCAGTTATGGATATCCACACAAATATGCTCTGACATTACAAAATAATGGCACTGTGTCATGACCCATTCAAAAAGGCAGGGTTTTGATAACGACACTATGCCAAATGATTTGCACATTCCAACATATTATTTTACAAAAAAATAGAGAACAAAACACAATCTGTGCCCCCTGCTTCTTCACTTTCTTGCTCATAGTCCATTGTAGTATCTTGAAGCTTGCTTCTGGCAGAATTGTTTCCATTCACTGTCATCTCTCCTTTCATCCTATTCATGATATAGGCAGGCATCTTTCCTTTTCCAGAGCCTTTTTTCCCTGAATCTTTGGCAGGGCTTTTCATCTAGAGATTAAGAATCATAATCGTCAGTGAAACTCTGGATTCTTTACTGAAATTCCAGAATATAAGAGCCTTTTTTTGACACAAAAAGTTTATTCTGACAAAGTTGCTATCTCCTCAAGTAATATTGAAGTGAATTGTAAAATTGGGATAACAACAAGGCCGGAAGAAGTCAACATTGCTTTGCTGAACAGATAAAATTCCATCAGCATTATAGCTGATTTCTTGGCTCTTGTTTTCTGATCAATTTCAAGATTATTTAATAGAAGAAAAAATAAATGTAGACTATTTACTATTGCAGTCAAGGCTTAAAGAATTTTCAAATGATGACAGTGTTTTATTAGATGCTATATTTAATAATGATATTATCTTAGACTTATAAATCAATCCTAGGTTACTAAAGGGCAAAAATATCAGGTTTTTTACAAATACTATTCCAGATTAAAATAATAAAAAAGTTGAATCTATAGTGATGTGATAGAATTGACTTTGTTGGAGATGATACAGTTGCTATAGAAACTTATAACTAGAAGCTAAATAATTTCTATTCTTCTTAAGCTTTTGGAACTTAAACACCTGACACTAAGAAAACTGCTCAACTCACATGTTTTAATATTAAAAGTTCATGTTGTTTCTAAAACTCTGATTAATTTCAATTAATTATCAATCAAGATAGAACAACTTAGGAAACAATACTTTATATAGAAAAGAGAAAAATAGTTAAGGGACCAGTTCTATTTTCTAATATTAAATTAAGGATTGCTGTATGAAAGAATGGCAGCATAAAAATTTAATAAGTAAATAAAATAAATAAAAATAAATCTGGTTCATTATAATTCTTAGGTTTACACCTTCCTCAACTTTCAGGTGATTAATCTAATTTATGCATTTAATGGGCAGAATTTAATTATTACTTTCCACTAATGAGGGAAGCTTCTTCTATATATTATTAAGACTATTCAATGGAGTCACAGCAGATTTTAAAATTCCATTTGGGATGATTTCTTTTATCCAATATAGGTGATAATTTTAATATATTAATTCTATTTACATCAAGTTAACTAGCAAAAAGCTTTTAAAAAATCTTTTTTTTCTTTACCACATTAATCAAATTAAAATTTTAAAAAGCATAAAAATACTTAAAATGAAATCACAATAACTAATATAAAGTGGCAATGAATAATAAAACAATGTGATTACAATGGCTAGATAAAATTTCTAATATATTGTAAAATTTTGGACTCATGGTTGCAGACTTTGTTGCATTTTGCTAAAACAGAGCTCAGTGTGCAAACATGTATCGCTGAATTGTTCCACATGTTCAACAATGGGTATGCCTGTCCTCTGTGGACAGTTCATTAAAGGTTTTAAATACTGTACTATGACAACTTTAACTGAAGATTTGTAGAATAGTAATAAAGGATACTTTTACACAAGAGTAATAGTTGTTTCTTCTTCCTTTTTCCTTTCCCCTTCCCTTTCTTCTTCTCTTTCTCCTTCTTCTTTCACACCTGGAAAAGAATAAAAGTGTACCTGTTTTGAAGAAACTGTCATTTTTCCATGTTCGTTGGAACTGATATGCTTTACTAACCCTTAATTTAAATTCATTATAAATAAATCACTGGTATTAGTAAAGCCAATTCACAGCTCAACTTGAAATAACAAACTTGAAAATTTATCATATGAACACATACAGTAGTTATTTTCACATTAACGTCAGGATTAGAATTCAAAAACATTTCAGTGTTTTGAATGTCCTATTGTGTTTTCATAGTTGATCCTGACATAATGTTCTTCAGTCATAACACATGACTTGTCACAGGTACTGACAAACTCTTTTCAACTATCTAATAGACTGGCATTTGAACTTTCTGTATTTAGAAAGGGACATTCAGTTGAAAACAGTTGAGAGACTGCTTCTGGAAATATCTTGTAAATAGTCTGGAACATCAACATACCTTCATAAAAGCCAGAGGCAACTAGTGACATGTGACTAGATGACCCAAACCAAATGGTCAGAGTCTATTTACTGGTAATGTTGGCATGTATAACATGCAGCTGCAGAGAAGATATCAGTCTGAGCAGTAGTGTATAAAAACAATCAGGCCCTTATTGCCAACTCAGCTCTCAGCTGCCAGTAGGCGGCCATCTACATCAGGGAATAAAATGTAGTTCTTACCAAGTTGCAAGGTTGCTGCATTTCAATACTTAGGAAAAAAAGATGTCAAAAATAATAAGATAGAAGTTACTTGTTCTAAAAATATGTCCATTAACAGATATTACAATAAAAATGAATTTATGCCATATTTTAGCAAAAAAAGCATGCTAATTTGATCAACATTTTAGCATAGTTGACTGAATAATGATATACACCATAAATTGCTACTATAAAATGTAAGATCTATGATCATAGTATTTTACTTGTAACATAGAGCTTTTCCATTATAATGCTGCCCATACTATGAATCCTTGGCAAAAATATTGTTTTTGAAAAGGAAGGGAAGGAGATTGGTAGCTATATTAAATGAAATATTAAAAAGAGAAAGAGAACACAATGTATAAACTAATCAATATGGCAATAATGAGAATCTTGTTATCTACCCAAAGGAAACTGAGGAAAACTGAGATGAAGGTCGAGATGAATTGAAATAAAACACCTTAGGACAATAATGGAAAATCTGTAGATTCTGAGATGAACTTTTTCAGAAGTTCTCCTGCTCGGTTTTGAAAGCTAGTTGTCATTTTTGAGCTCTAATTTTCAAAGGTCTATTTTAAAAACAAACTAGTTAACAGATAACATATAATCAAAGTTGGAAGGTACCTTGTAGGTCATCTAGTCCAACCCCCCACCCACCCAAGCAGGAGACCCTATACCATTTCTGACAAATAGGAGTCCAATCTCTTCTTGACAGTCTCAAGTGATGACGCTCCCACAACTTCCAAAGGCAAGCTGTTCCAATTGGTTGATTGTTCTCACTGTCAGAAAGTTTCTCCTTATTTCCAGGTTAAATCTCTCCTTGTAGAGTTTCCATCCATTATTCCTTGTCTGGCCTACAGGTGCTTTAAAAAATAACTTGACCCCTTCCTCTCTGTGGCAGCGCCTCAAATATTGGAACACTGTTATTATGTCTCTCCTAGTCACATCATCACTGCTCTACTACTTTTACATCATTTCCTAAGTTGAGTTGTGGTAGAGTTAATTTAATTTAATGTAATTTAAACTTAACCACTGAATGATGGCACAGTAGTTAGAATGCAGTATTGCAGGCTAACTCACTGTTCACTGCCAGGAGTTCAATCCTGACCAGTTCAAGGTTGACTCAGCCTTCCATCCTTCTAAGGTCAGTAAAATGAGGACACAGATTGTTGGGGATAATATACTGACTGTGTAAACCTCTTAGAGAGGGCTATAAAGCACTGTGAAGTGGTATATAAGTCTAAGTGGTATTGCTATTAATGTCTATTCAGGAAGACTGGGTGGCTTTCAAATCCACTAAAGAAAAGAAAACAACTAAAATAATACCCACATAAACAGGCAGACCAGGCTAAAACAATTAAAACAATAAACAGTACAAAAATATGACAGAAGCTTGATCAAAAAAATCATATCCACATTAACTCTTGCCTAAAAACTGAACCATGTCTTAAGGGCTTTCTGGAATTCTCTCTAGGTGGGCACAATCTCTCTAAGTTCTAGAGGGGTTCTTTTCTAGATTTGGGAACCACAATAGACAAGGCACTCTTCCTTGGTCCTGCAAGATTGCAGCATTTAATTGTCTAGGGACTGGTGTATACCCAATCTGCCTGAAAGTACCAAGAATCCAGAAACAATTGGAGATAGATGATTGCTCAATTGGAGATCGTTTACAAGTAGTTACAAACACAATGAATTGCATCCAGAAGCCATTGGCAGCCAATGCAGCAATGACACATGCCAGCCTGAGGATGGTGAGTGGGACCTCGCTGAAATGTTGCCAAGATACTCTTAATCTTACACAGGAAAAGACCTGAACACACCTAGACCTACATACCTGTACCCATGAAAATCTACGATTTTCAGCTATGATATTCAGCTTTGTTCGGGTATTTTCCCACGTCATTATAGCTGTGCTTTTAAAGTTGTAGCAACATTTCGGCAGAATCTTATCTGCCATCATCAGGCTTCTGTATTGTGTTCATATGGTGTTCTGTATTGTGTTCGACGAACACAATACAGAAGCCTGATGATGGCAGATGAGATTCTGCCGAAACATTGCTACAACTTTAAAAGCACAACTATAATGACGTGGGAAAATACCCGAACAAAGCTGAATGCCATATATATACATATACATACATACATACATACATACATACATATATATATGGAATTATTGATATTATACTACAAGTAAACATATACATTGCAATGGCAAATGTGCTATAAATGTGTTAGAATTTGCTAATGCATAATATGTTAAAGGCATATATTCATTCTTAACATCTTAACAAAACCAAGTGATTACCTATGGAGAACACGTTTTGCTTGCTACTTGCTGCAACTTTGGAAAGCTTTATCTATTTATCTTTACTTCTGTAGCATAAGCTGTGGAGACAATTCAATTTATTGAAGCCACTCTTTTTAGG